>NC_136522.1:27989987-28244987 GCF_053919585.1 Euprymna scolopes
TTTAATGTTAGCTGATACGTCCGCTTTTAGATCTAATTTTTTCATTTCTTTGAGTATGATTTTCTTAAACTTTTCTCCCTTGACTTTGTTGGAGTTTTTTATTATAGCTAGTCCGCCATCTCTATATAGGCCGATATCCGTAGTATCGAATATGCTTGTGAGGGTATATAGAATGAATAATCCCACAAGATCCGATGCCTCTGCAGAGTTTCTGGCACCCATCGCCAAATCGAACGAATTTTTCATTTTAGTTTTTATCCATTGGTTATTGTTATTTATTAGAACTGATTTTCTACATTTTTTAATGATGTTGATTTCTTCTGAGGATATATCAGTGTATGCCTCGGTAAATTCTAGGGCAATGTTAAAAGTTCTTCGGATATCTAGGGATAAAAGTCTATGATGTCAAACTGTATGAACTTTGTTTTCTATATTTTTAAACCAGGTAATTGCTTCGGTAGTATTCGCCCACTGGTTTAGTTCTAGGTCCTGTTTGATTTGTTTGTTTACTCTAGAAAGTATAGTTTTTCTGGTTTAGGCGGGTGCTGGGATTATTATTAAAGTCCCATTTGACTAACAATAACAATAGAAAACAAACAAATAAATAAATTAAACAAACATGAATATACATAAACGATCACACATATATGTATATATGTATATATATGTATATATATGTGCTTGTATGTGTGTACACATAGGTATATATATATATATATATATATATATATATATATATATATATAAAAGGAAGGAAAACGTCTACCTTAAACCACTAACCTAGTTCTAAAACAGGTCCTTTGTTCGATAAAATGCATGCCCATTGGCTGATAGGAAGGGGCGCGGTGGATACTAGAAAGCTGATTGGCTAACTAGAAATCCTCAACATATATAAAAACAAGAAGCAACCACAGAATTCGCGCATAAGCCTGACGAATCCTATAGTGAATGAAACGCAGAATATTCAGTGTAGCTTAATCGCCATATACATTTTATAAATTACTAACTAGCTCTACCTACGTATTGAGCACTTTTGAAGTAAATACTTAAAGTTTATGCATAAATCTATACTTTCGTCTATTAAATTTATGTGAGTAAATGAAGTAGTTATATATATATATATATATATATTATATATATATATATATATACACATATATATATATATATATATATATATATATATATATCGCCAGTAAGATTCTGTTTCGGGAGACGATGGTGTAGCTCTTTGTCTATCTGCACCGCCGATATGGCTATACAGTCCAACTTTGGAGTGCCAGCCCCTGCTACACTTGATGCAGATGAAGGTAGATGACAGCTGCTTCTGCTTGAATCCTTCACTGCAATTGATTCCTCATGCAAAGCTTCTGCATTGAACATGCCCTGTTGTACTGCCAGTTGCCAAACAGGGCAATTATCAGCCAAGCTTTTCCATGAGCGGAGCGTGATGTCGCATTGCTTCATGCCCCTCTTGCAAACATCTAGAAGCGTAGTTTGGGGCACCCTTTGTTTCTTCTGCACTTAGTTATCTCACCATAGAGAAGAGCTTTAGGGATGCGTTCCACGACCATCCTTGTGATATGCCCAACTATCGCAGCCGTCTTTTGGAGAATATTGCATGCTGCACATGTTGGCTCATCTTTAGGATGCGATTCAGGCATCTCATATGGAAGCTATTCAGTTGCTTCTGATGCTTTGCGTAGGTGGTCTAGGTCACTGCTATAAAGAAGGGTAATGAGCACGCAAGCTTGGTAGACATGCAATGTGGTTCTCTTACTAAGCGTAGAGTTGTTCCACAATCGCTGACTTAGTTTGGACATGACTCCTACTGCTTTTGCTATCCTGGTGTTGATCTCAGAATGGATGCAGAGTGAACTGGAGATCGTAGATCCAAAATAGGTGAAGTCCGTAACAGCATCCAGGCTGTATTTGTTGATGGAGGCGCCTTCAACGCACTCTGTTCCCTGTGCCATTACTTTTGTTTTCTTCAGGCTGATAGCCAATCCAAACCTCTTACAGGCGTGGAATAGGCGATTCATAAGCTGCTGAAGTTCGTCTTCAGTGTGTGATGAGGCTGCGTCATCAGCGAAGAGCACCTCACAGACAAATGTCTGTGATTTTAGTCTTGGCATGGAGATGGTCCATGCTAAAAAGTCTGCAGTCCTTAAAGGTATATTTGAGGAGCATGAAGAAGAAGATGCCGTAGAGTGTACATGCAATGACTCAGTTCTGTTTAACTTCAGTGCTGAATGGGAAAGCTTCAAAAGTATACGTCATGTCACTGTGACTGCGAACAGTGGAAACCACTATTCTGAACCACAATTACATTACAAATCCACAGAACTCCCACTGCCTTAGCACAACTCTCGCATAGTTGCACTCAAGTTATTTTCATTTAGAAAATCATTAGCACAAATAACATTAAATATACACGTTGTCAGCAACTATCATGCTTATCATTCCAAACAAACAAAAAAAATTAAACATTTGATCTCAAAACTCATAATATTAAAAATAACACAGTGAAAATATAGACAAACATTCCACCCAAGTGTCTACATTCCAATCATAGTAAAAAAAAAATACATAGACAAAACTATTTTTTAAAAAATCACGATGATTTCTACATAAATAATATAATTGATAGCAAAGTCAAATTTTTATTTTCAATTTTTTTTAAATAAAAAATATGTTCGAATTGACATATTTCTGGATTTTTTAGATGAGGATTGATTATTCATATTATTTGGATTTCTCGCCTATTGTTTCCATCTTTAGTATTATTTTCACAATGTTTGAGTTGATGTAACCTTCGACCTTCCTCAAGTGTATCTTGACGAACTTGGAAGTCTTTTAAACGAGTTTGAGAATCTGCACGGAATTTTGAACGAAACCTTTTATTTAATCCACATGAGTAGCATGCTCTCATTTCGTCAGTTATAACTGGATAGAAGTCATAAGTAATTCGCAATTGTATTTTGATTGTCGCCTGCACTGAGGATTGAACCTTTAACCTCCAGAAGGATGTTACTTCTACAAATGAATTGTACTAAATACTTTATCCACTACTCTTCAGTAAGGCTCTTCTGGAGGTTGAAGGTTCAATCCTTAATATGAGCGACCCTCAAAATACAATTGCGACTTGTTAGGGCTGACGAAACGGAAGCATGCTACCCCCGTGGATCTATTGAAGAGTTTTGTTCAAAATACCGTGCAGATTCCCGAGTTCAACAAGATACTGAATATGAATTATCCACAAGAAGCCATGGCGTAACGCATAAAGTACTAGGTAAATTCAGTTGTAAGTTACACTCTTGTGGATGTTGAAGGTTCAATCTTCAGTGTGAGTAGTACTCAAAATACAATTGCGAATTACTTAAGACTTCTACCTTGTCATGGCTGGCGGAATGAAAGAATGCGTCCCCCCGTGGATTAAATAAAAAGTTCCATTCAAAATTCCATCCAGATTCCTGGGCTCCAGAGAAAGTTTCTCGAATTTAAGAAGATACACCTGAAGAAGGCTGGAGGTTACACCAACCGAAACTTTATAGCAATCAAGATGAGGACAGTAGTCCAAAGAATCCAAAAAATACGAAGCCACAGTTCTTCATCTTTTTTTTTTAAATCATGATTGACCAATTGTCTGTAAGAGGGAGTTAACAGAGTTCTCTTATGTATATATTTTATTTCATTTGTGTTAGGTCTCAGAAATCTATGGATCCGTTCATGGGACAACATTTGATTTCTGTAAGAGACACATAGATAATCGAGAGTTCAATTAAAGTTTTCTCGAACGTTGAGTAAAACAGTGATGAACATTCATATTCTTCATTTGACCATTTTATTATTTCATGGTTTATTTTTATTATTGTCTTTTATTGGCCTTGCTGATTTTCAGGACTTGAATTTATCGGGTCTGGTGGAGTATCCAGCTAAGTGCTGTTAATCTGTTACAACTTTACTAGGAGAAAGTGCACCATTCTTCCTATGAGCCAATATGTAGGCATCCTGGGGGATATTTTTCTGGAAATAAAATAATATATTTTTATCTATATAAATAAAACAGTAGATGCATGTATGTGTGTGTCTGTGTAAAAATATTTAATTGATAAACACTTAAAACACTGGTCACATGACACTGAAATTAACAGGAAATACTAATCATACACCACGGATGGTTTATAATGAGTAAAATCTTTGTTTGGATTGATAAATAACGCATACAGAAATATGTCGGCAAGATGAAATGTAAGATGTTCATTTCAACTTGCTGACACATTTTTATTTTTTTTGTGCATGCGCAAATTCATTCATAACCTGGTTTAATTTTAAATCATTCTTATTTATCTGCAGATAGCTCAAATGGTAGGAAATGTGACTGGAGTGCTAAATGTTTTGGTTTCGATTCTAGCAGATGGCACACAAATCATTTTGTAAACTTTTGAAATCAATACTATATATATATATATATATATATATATATATATATATATATATATATATATAATAGCAAAAGTACCCGTCGTTGACTGGGTTCAAAATCAGCCTACAGATAATGAACTCTGATTTATGAAAGGTTATGAAAAGGAAGGGTTGTAAAAAGATAGCTTCGAATTTGGGGGTATCAAAACCAAAGCAAAATATGATGAAAGTAAAAATAAAATAGATAAACCCCATAATTTATTATACCATACCTGTTCACACTGAAACACTTATCATAATATTCTGTGGATCTATATTAAAAAAACCTTTTTAAACTTTGTGACATATTTCCATTCTATGGAGGTCAGGTGCAAACGAACACCCCACAATTTTATTATACCATATTTATTCAAACTGAAACATAATTATCAAAGTATACTTACGCAGATAGATATGAAAAGTCTTTATTAAAGTTTGTGCCTATTTCCATTCTATGGAAGCCAGGCGCGAACGCAGACCCCACAATTTTATTATACCACTCCTATTTAAGTTAAAACATACTTATCAAAGTATTCTTTTGTACATCTATATCAAAAACACTTGTAAACGTTTTTTTTTTTAAATTTTTTAATTTTTTATTTCCATACTTTGTGGACCAGGCGCGAACGCAGACCCCACAATTTTAATGAACCGCCGTTCTGCAGGATCAAACATACCCATTCCTGTGTCTCGGTACATCTTCTATCATTATATGTAATAAGTTTTTTCAAATAGTCAACCATATAGGAGCCTATTCGTGACCAGACACACATACACACACATTCAGCTTTATATATATATATATATATATATATATATATATATATATAATGGGTTAAGAAATTCCAACGAAAGAAAGATGTATATTTAAATAAGGGGTTAGTCACCAACAATGTTTATTTTTTAACATTATTTTATTATTCCGTGTCTTGGTTTTTCATTGAGAATTATGTTTAGATCATTGTAATAACGTTTTTAAATCATTGAAATCGTTTTTAACGCGTTTCAGATGTTCTGTGAAGCGTCCTCTTCAGAAATTATTTTCAAAATGTGTTGGAGATGTAAAAATAGCATTTTCGTAATTCATTTGAAGTGTTTTCAAGAGGTGGAAACGTGTAAGTGTCTACTATTCATTGGAATGCTCAATTTTTATTACACTTTTATTAAGCTGTGATCACTCCTGTGTTGTGTTTCTCTATCTCACTCTCTCTTTCTGCTTGTGTTTTTTTCTTTTCCTTTAGGGTAGGATGTGTGTGTGTGTTTTCTTTTATTGGTTTGAAAATTTGTGTACTGTTTTATAGTATTATGAAGTTATTTTCTTCTCTAGGAAGGTGACAGTGATCCAAGGTCGTGACTAATGTGTATGTGTGAGGAGGAGGGGGGGAGAACCAGCTCTTCTGAAATAAGGGTAGGGGTGCTTTTATTCTATTTTGATATTTATTTTTTGGATTCTTATATTTTAGTATTGTGATTTTTCGTTTCAGTCTTATACTGTTTGGGTATTCTTTATATTATGTTTGTTTAGATAGAGGGGTGTATTTAAAGATATGTATAGGGGATTTTTTAATGTTTCTATTTATTTGTCTCCCCATGTGGGTATGGCCAGACCTAGGATCGGTTCCTAGTGTGGAGAAGATCTCGTTCCCCAGAGGGGAGTGGCCAATTGGAGGGGTATAGGTATGGGAGGGGGATGATAGAAGGGATGATAGTTGTCTCAGTCATGAGAGATTTCTCCTCCATGGACTGAGGGGGAGCGAGGTGTTGGAACAGATATTATACTATGGTTCGAGGTGTTTCCTAGTGTTGTTGGTTTCGAGGTTAAATAGGGTTGGTATTGTTCAGTGTGTTGTATTAGAGATAGGGGTGTTATGTCTATGTGTGGTTGTATGCGCGCATGTGTGTTTTAATGTGTCGATTCTGATTTATGTGTGGGTGTGTATATGTATATGGATGTGCATGCGAATGTGCCTTGCATTTCATATTTTTGTGTGTTGATATTAGGCTCTGTTTAGTTCAGGAGTGAATCTGGTGATGAAGTTTTTTTCCTGTGTAAGTAAATAAAAATAATTGTCTGTTTGGAAGATTGGCATTATTTTGAAGCTGCTTCCACTGCATGTGTGTATGTGTTTTGAAACATAGAGGTGTCTGTTATCTGCAATTTTGATGTTGCTCTTATGTAAGGCGACTCTATTGCTGAAACTTTTGGTGGCGCCTATGTAGGATTTGTTGCATGCTGTGCATCTTAGTGCATATACTACATTTCTGGAGGTGCAATTTAGATCCTTTTTATTTTGAATGTTTTGTTGGGTTTTTGAATGTGTATGTGTTTCCTTCTATTATTATGTTACATACTCCACATCGCGGTCTGTTGCATTTTTTAACCCCTTTTGTAGTGTGTGGAACGAGTTTTGAGGAAGTTAGGATGTGTTTTAAGTTTTTGGGTTGGTGTTTGCTTTTTATTATTTTTGTTGTTTTAAGTATGTTGTTTAGTTTGTCGTTCTGATTGAGGAGGATAAGGTTTTTGTTATCTGTGTAAATAGTTCTGGGTTGTTTGTGTTGTGTGTAGAGACGTATGCAAAAATTTGTTCTTTGTTGTGTTCTTTTGGGATTCTTAGTTGGTCTATTGGAATTTTTTCAGCCAGTTCAATACCTTTCTGTATTAGTGGTAGTGGATATCCTCTTTTCCGCAGTGTTATTTGTAGTTCATTCAGTCTAGTTGAACGGAAGTGTCTGTCTGTTACTATGGTGCAGACTCTACATGCTAGGGAGTAGGGTATTGATTTTAGACAGTTTTTAGGATGGTGGCTTTTGAAGTGGAGGTATTGTTGAGTGTCTGTGGGTTTGAGGTAGATGTCTGTGATTATGTTGTTGTTTTTGATATCTAGGAAAAGTAGTTCTGTGGGGCTTTGTTCTAGTGTGAAGTTTATTTTTGGGTGTAGATTTTGTAGCAAAGTGTGGAGTTCTCTAATATCCCCCATGTGGTTCTCAAGAGGATAAAACAGTCGTCTAGGTATCTTTTCCAAGATTTTATGAAGAGTGTTTTTATATTGTGCCCATACTTTTGCTCTATCCTTTCATAAAGGGTCTCTTCTAGGAAGGCGAGTGTAAGGGTGGCATATGTCGGTGCCATTTTAGTACCCATTGCTGTGCCTAGTATTTGGATGTAGTTGTCATTATTGAATTGGAAGGAGTTGTTATTGAGGATTATGTCAATGCTATCAATCACGAATTGTTTATTGAATCTGGGGTGTAAAGTCTGTGTATGTTTGTCAATCCAATATGAGATAGCTTCTTTTCCTAGGTTGTGTGGGATATTGCTGTATAGGCTGCTAACATCGAATGTGGCTAGTATTGTCTCATCGTCTGCTGTTTGTGGTAGGGAGCTAAGGAAGTGTGTGTCATCTCTTACAAAACTTGGGACTAGATTGGTGAAGGGCTATAATAGTATATCTATTAGGTTGCTAAGTCTGCTTGTTGGGCATGATGGTCCTGCTAATATGGGTCTGAATGGGAGGTCACTGGGGTGTGGGGTGCTTATGTACTCCGACTTTTGTATGTTGATGGCATGTCTTACCTGGTTAGATTTGTGTATTTTGGGTAGCCCATAGAAGATGTTTGTTTTTGTTGTGAAGTTTGTAAGGAAGTCTTTTTCTTTTTTTAGTTAATGTACTATTGTATGTTGTGCAGAGTTTTGTTATTTTAGATATGGTTGTGTCGTCTATGTTAGAGCTAATTGGTTTGTAATAATTTTCGTTCCCTAGTGATTCTAAAATTTTTGTTTTATAGAAGTTCTTATTCATTATAACCACTGCACTACCTGAAATGGTTAAAAGGGAACATTATTCCCAGCTCGCATTTAGGTAAAAATGCACTTTCGTAAATAATTGAATTCATTCCAAACATATCGCTAAAACCAAAACAAACAACATTTAAGTAAATCGCGATATATCCAGACAGTTGGCGAGATGAGTCAGAGGTAAGGGGCTTCGGCTCATTACCGTGGGGTCCCGATTTCGAATCTCGCTATATTCAGCCACTCTGATGAATCGTAGATGATGAAACATGCGTCAGTGAATAATTACATTTTAAAAATTATATATATATATATATATATATATATTTGTATATAATATTCAATAGATATATATATATCATTTTTAAAATGTAATTATTCACTGACACGTGTTTCGTCGTCTACGACTCATCAGAGTGGCTTAATATAGCGAGATTCGAAATCGGGACCCCACGGTAACGAGCCGAAGCCCCTTACCTCTGACCCATCTCGCCAACTGTCTGGATATATCGCGATTTACTTAAATGTTGTTTGTTTTGGTTTTAGCTATATGTTTGGACTGAATTCATATATATGTATATAATATTATATTCAATATATATATATATATATATATATATATATAATATTCAATAGAGAATTGACTTTGTAATAATAAATACAAAATTTACATGAATTAAGACATATTTAAGCATATTTTACGACCAGGCAAAGTCAGACGCCCCCCCCCGCTAACCTTGAATATTTGAATCAAGCTTTACTTATCCAGTGAAGTATCCTCATGTGAATTGTCCTGATAAACCCTGAAAGACTGACGCCACTCAAGAATGGAGTCGAGTAGGAATCTAAATTCTCTTCTCTTATGTATGCATGTATGTGTGTGTGTGTGTGTGTGTGTGTGTGTGTGTGTGTGTGTGTTATTCTGTTTATATTTTGTAATACCTTGGGTGGTTAATGACACAAACTGAAAACCTGGATGTGCCAAGTTCGAATCCAATTCGTTCCATATTTCCATCAAACTAACACCCTGGAAGGATGATTGGATTATGGATGCGTCCTTTAACCACCCTGAAGTCGTAGGGGCCTTGCATTATTTCATGAAGGGTATCATGGGCAAAATTAATCTGGCGGCGCCCATCCCTCTCGACGCTTCAAAGCATATACAGCACCTAGTATTACCAAATTGTCATCCATTTTAATGCTGACAAAGTTCAACATAGCTTAACGTCGGTGATCTAAAGGGAATTGGTTTGTCAACGTGATTATGATGAAGAGGCAATTAATAAAACAAAATAACTTAACTTCTTTTACTCTATTCTTCTTTTTATACATTAATTCAATTGCTCATGTCAGCTCAGTTAAATCTTCATAACGTTGTGCGTTTCTTTTTTTTTTTCTTTTCGTTTTTACAAATAATAAAGTTTATTTTAACATTGTTTATATTTTCCTTTGTTTCATAAATTACCAAATTTTCCTAAATGATAAGAAATAAAAAAGGGAAAAATATAACAAAAACAGGAAATAAGTTTATCAATAGAACAAACTTATAAGAAGTTATTCACAAGGAACACAAAAGAAAACTAAAATAAGATTATTAATCAAGTTGCAGCATTAACGGGAACAAAAGATCGGCCAATATATTTTAGAGTTAGTTTTAGGAACTCAATGAGTTTTGTGAAAGTTTACAACATTTAGGGACAGCTTACAGCAGTCTTGGATTTGCGATAGCTGAGGACAATTTTGAGTTGAGGACAGTTTTGAGTTGAGGACAGTTTTGAGTTGAGGACAATTTTGAGTTGAGGACAGTTTTGGGTTGAGGACAGTTTTGGGTTGAGGACAGTTTTGAGTTGAGGACAGTTTTGAGTTGAGGACAGTTTTGGGTTGAGGACAGTTTTGGGTTGAGGACAGTTTTGAGTTGAGGACAGTTTTGAGTTGAAGACAGTTTTGAGTTGAGGACAGTTTTGGGTTGAGGAACGTTTTGGGTTGAGGACAGTTTTGGGTTGAGGACAGTTTTGAGTTGAGGACAGTTTTGAGTTGAGGACAATTTTGATTTGAGGACAGTTTTGGGTTGAGGACAGTTTTGGGTTGATGATAGTTTTGGGTTGCAAATTTGAGACAGTAGAACACCAGTTATGGCTTAGAGCAAATCGAGCTGACGTCATTAACGGATTAGAAAAGATGGAAGAGAAAACAAAGCCACAACAAGACTCACTGATATTTGCAGAATGTGTCGGAGTTTGTGTTTTCTTTTGTTTTCTTAGCGGAGACAGGTGATAGATGCCCCAGTTGTGGCTTCGAGCGGATCGAGATATGTTGACCTCAAATGATGGACATGTTCTCAGTAGACAAATAAGATGCGCATGTATGCATTCAAATTGCCAATGGTAACACACACACACACACACACACGCACACACACACACACGCACACACACAGACACACACACATGCACACACACAGACACACACCCACAGACACACACACGTACACACATACACACACAGACACACACACGCACACACAGACACACACACACACACGCACACATACACACACATACACACACAGCTAGAGTGCAATTGATATTTGCAGAATGTGTCGGAGTTTGTGTTTTTTGTGCTATCTTTTGTTTTCTTAGCCGAGACAGGTGACTGATGCTCCAGAGGCTAATATTTAAGAACAAATAACAAAGAAAACGTCTAAGAAAAAAGTAGATATCAGTGTTGAATTGACAAATGAATTCAATGGATTAGAAATGATGAAAGAGAAAACAAAGCCACAACAAGACTCACTATATAAAAGTGCTATGAACTCATAACATTCGCGCCCCCTTGACGTACATACTCCTGACTAACCCGACAATCCCTTTTTAGACATGATTCCACATTATAGACTTTTACATTCTAAGCGGCAATATGCTTTGTTTCAGTGGAATGTGACAGGTGCTATCACAAATTTTGAAGGATTGGCTATCCTTATGATAGTAGTCATCTGTTTACAGAAAACATTCTTTAGGTAAAATAGCCATATCCATATAAAACCTATGCAGGATGTTCCTATTTACTTGCTCCCTACAAGGACGGTAGATGGTGGGCCTTAATGTGGGAAACTTTCAGCTTCCCGAAAAGGGGCACTCTAGATTGGAACAAAAATGAAAGTTACTGCAGATAAGCAGGATTTTCCCTTCATTGAAAATTCAGACAGAACGTCCGATGGAATATCTTTTTTTTATTTACTCTTTAGATTTAAAAAGATTCTTATAGGCTAAAAATACTTTGAGTTCGCATCTTTATGTTAAAAGTTGTTAGCTTTAGGAAATGATGACGAGAGCATATTGAAACGAACCGAAGAAAGAAAGAGGGTCAGCACTCAGAATCATTTGCATTTTACCATTTGTTCGAATTGTATTTCAATGTCTAATCTACCACAGCTGTAAAATAAAACCAGGAAGTACGGCATAACCTTGATACATCGGATTAAAAGACAGAATAACCGTTCATCATCTTTTCTGCCTTTCTATCAGCATTCACAGCAATGAAAAATAAAATATCGATCCCCCGTTTATCACTAAAATCTTAAACAAGATCATTTCCATCTATATCAAGAAGCAGAGTAAATTGAATTATGTTGGAGACTGAGTCATATCGCCATATTGTTGCATGTTTAATACACAATATATAAAACTCAATTTGAGATAGAAATCAGTTCTATTAATCTTTTTAGTTACTGTATTAAGGAACATAGAAAGAAACTGGAGTTGAACTCTAGTCATATACACCAATTAATAATGTTCAAAACTCCATCCCGGAATTTAAATCTTGTATCTTTGACTTGATAACTTCAAAGAACAAAACCAACCCAATTATATTTAAGGATGAATTTAACAACAGAAACTCCATCATCCCATCTATAAATACATCAACACAGGTGATCTGAAGAATCAGGTAGAGTCGGAGATACTGTTATGGTAAATAAGACAATCATGCAGTATAGACTACTTGAAAAAGCATCAATTTTCAGTGCAGAAGCTGCAACCATATACTTGGCTCTAAAACCAACAGAATGATAGTCGGATAAATTCATCATCTTTTCTGCCTTCCAATCAGCACTCACAGCAATGAAGAATAAAATATCGATCACCCGTTTATCACTAAAATCTTAAACAAGATCATCTCCATCTATAACAAGAAGCAGAGTAAATTGAATTATGTTGGACCCCTGAGAGACTCCAGCATTAATATTTCACCGATTTTTTGAATTTACATGAATGCCGTTTTTTTTTAATTTACATGAATGCCGATTTTGACATCATAATCATTGTAACTGTAATAATCATCATAATTATCATCATAATCATCATAATCATTATCACAATCATCATCATAATCATCATAGTCAGTATAACCATGATAATCATCATAATTATAATCTTCATCATCATTATTGTAATCATCATAATTATAATCATCATAGTCATCATCATAATCATTATAATCATCATCATCCTAATAATCATTGTAACCATGGTAATCATCATAATAATCATCATAGTAATCATTATAGTAATCATCATCACACTTCTCATGATAATCATCATCTTAATCATCATAATCATCATCTTAATTATCATCATCATCATCATTGTAACCATGATTATCATCTTCTTTTAAACAGGAATCCCCTGTGAAAGCCCTTTAAGTATCGAAAACGGAACCATCCATAATGTATCTAATGACGGTTATAGATCACGTGTCTATTACGAGTGCAATTCTGGATATTTCTTTGCAAACTCAAACTCTTATGCCGAATGCGATGAATCAGGAAATTGGACCAAGCTGCCTATTTGTCAACGTAAGTTGTCTAATTTTACAAACTTATACCCGATGTTGTCTGACAAAAATGACTTCAAACTTCAAAGTTTACGTCAATCTTTTATCATTTCATGCTACGATTTCAGCACTTATACAGAATAAGGAAATTTCCAATCACTTTACAGTAAAAACATTGAGCAAAACGTTGTGCGAATGACAATCAAGATGAGGACAGTAAATCGAAGAATCCAAATAATACAAATCATACTTCTTCTTCAACCGATTTCTCAGTGTTCGTGTATTTGTCACTATGTCCTTCCAGACCAAAGATAATTACCTAATCAAAAAGCATGTTGTACAAGGGTCGTTACAAAAGTAAGGCCTCCTATTGTTTAGCTGAAAAAGCACACGAAAAGGTTGAAGAGCTACGAAGACGGGAGTGGTGTCATTTAAACGAGCAACTTTTTGTGCTCCAGAATTAATTTTTTTTATATATAGTCACCACCATTCTCAATGCACTTTTGCTAACAATGAACGATGCCTCTGTTGTAAAAGTTGAGAGCGCACAGTCTCACTCACATATCTGCAAGCAACTCTGAAATTGACAAACCTATCTACAAACTGTGCTGACATCAGCTGCATTGGTTTCGTAAACGTTCAACAGGCGCCGATGAATGTTGATCGGTTCAATTTTTCTGCATGGAAGAATTCAATGAGTCATCTCTACTTCTGACGCACGTTCATAACTGGTTGTTGTCTTAGAGTTTCACATCGTCAATATATGCAACAGGGAAATGAGATTTTCAGGTCATGAATGCATAAGCTCAGTCATTATAACAATGCAATTTGCAATCCCTATAATCCATTACGGTGGAATAAAAGTAGGAGGCATTACTTTTGGAACGCCCCCTCATATTGTTCTTACACTAATTATCATTTGATTACTTAACTACACACGTTCTTACAGAAGAAGAATTATTTAATCGTCGGTCATTGTCTGTTAGGCTGAAAGACAAAAAGAAAACAGCAGAGAGAGAAAGAGAGAGAGAGAGAGAGAGAGAGAGAGATTTATTTATAAGCAGATAGCTTAAGTATTAAAAGTCGTTAGATCATCTTAAAAATATGTATGCACGATGTGAAGCTACTCTTATGCTTTCAATCGTTCATCAAAAACTTGTCATGATGGAGTCCCATTATTTTTTAGAAAAGTAACCTGTTTAATATTTGTTGACCCTCTATCTACAATAGATCATGTTTAAGGCGCACATGTGCACAATATACTCTTAACTAGTGTCTCTACTTATTGATAAACCCAGATATGATTAACAAGATTTTCTCCATGCTCAGCTGTTTATGTATAGGTAAATTTCTGGTTGGTTAGTTTGATTAGGTGAAGGCGGATTTGAGGTTGGATTTCATTTATAGCCTGATAATTAATGAAGATACATGTTGAAATATGGCTTCGTGCTAGATGAGGACTTAAGACCAATGAGTAAGTAAGAGGTCACTCATAGTTAAAGAAAAAGGAATCCATAGTTGAGTTACATTTTCAGGTTGAGGTGTTCGCCCTAAAGGCCATCTGCTTAATCTTTGTTGACCCTTTATCTATAAAAGATTTTGTTTATGAAGATGGTCCAGTAAAAGGCCACTCATAGTTAAGAGAAATGTATCTATAGTTTGGTTAAATATTTCAGGTTTAGGTGCTTTATATTTGTTGACACCTTGTAACCCCTTCCTCCTCCAACGATGTCCCGCGGGTGACGTTACCAAATTCGGCTGTTCTGTGTCCTGGTTGGTTCATCGGTATGTGGCGATTCCTCTGATAAAATCCCTAGATATCGAAAAGTTCTGGTCCGATGAACTACCACTCTCCTCATGTTGTAAGATATCAAGGGAGCAAATAGTCTGGCACTGGTCACCAAAGTCTGTATCACTGGGGAGCAAAGGTCACTTCAAGATTAAAAAGAAAAGAATAACACGTGTATATATTAAGCAAAGTAACTATTCATTGAATGATTATACAATTCATAATTCTCAATAATGTAGTGTTGTTTCAAATTACCGGCAGTAATTACAATTCTCGATTCTGCAGGAATTTGACTTGCGGTCAACAGATTTTTAACTCCCCTCCTCTTTTTTTTTCAACCTCTCACTGTTACGCTGACAGAGGTAGAACTCTCCTCCTCTTGATTATAAATGCGTTTTCTAAATTTGTGTTAACCACATTTTCTCGTTTTATAATCGTTATCAGAATTGTAACCATTTTACCTCTCTTCACTATCTCCTATCTCCACACACAGCGATATGTGGTCTCTCTTTATATTCATCTCTGATTTCGTTAGTTTGTATAAGCAATATTATCAATTGGCACATTCCAAAACTCGTTTATTCTCTGTAGAAATAAATTATTAACTACAGTGACTGGTTTTGAATTTGGTCGGCCATATTTCGTTTGTTTATGAAGTCGTTTTCATATTAACTCTTTACTGTTTATTCAATAGATTTTGTTTAAGGCGTACACGTGCGCAATATACTCTTAACTAGTGTCTCTACTAACTGAAAAACCCAGATATGATTAACAAGATTTTTCCCACGGTCAGCTGTTTCCCTATGTATAGGTAGCTGCTGGTTTGTTAGTTTGATTAGGTGAGGGCGAAGTTGAGGTTGGATTCCATTTATAGTCTGAGATTTAATAGAGATACATATTAAAATGTAGCTTCGTGTCAGATGAGGACGTAGGGCCAATGAGGAGACTGTCCAGTAAGAGGTCATTCATAGTTAAAGTAAAAGGGATTCATACTTGAGTTAAATATTTCAGGTTGAGGTGTTGGTCCAAAAGGTCATCTGCTTAATCTTTGTTGATCCTTTAGATTCTTTTCGGCACATTTCAAAACTCGTTTATTCTCTGTAGAAATAAATTATTAACTACAGTGAGGTCACTCATAGTAAAGTAAAATGGATTTAGAATTTTTTTAATATTTCAGATTTGTGTGCTTTGTCTTGTACCCTCCAACGATGTTCCGTGGGTGATTTTACCAAATTCAGCTGTTCTGTGTCCTGGTTGGTCACTCGGTACTTGGCAGTTACTCTGGTGAAAACTCTGGATATTGAAAAATAATTATAAATGTGTTTTCTACATTTTTATTAATTATATTTCCTCTTTGTATAATCGTTATCAAAATTTTAACCACGGGGAAGTGTATTTTGACAGGTAATCAATCATTAAACCATGGATCCATAGTTTGGTTGGTCCACAAAGTCATCTACTTAGTTTTTATTGTCTACGAAAATGTTTTTATGAAGGTGGCACATTAAGAAGCCACTTACAGTTAAGGAAAATGAATCCATAGTTTAGTTAAATATTTGAGGTATGGGATGGTCGTCTGAAAGGTTATCTACTTTACCTTTGTTGCCACCTTGTCTATTAAAAACATTGTTTATGAAGATAGTTCAGTAAGAGACCATTTATAATTAAGGAAAATTAGTCCATTGTTTCGTTAAAAATTTTCGGTTAGAGTTGCTCTCGTTCTATTCTTCAGGTTTATAACTATAAAATAAAAAGAGAAAACAGTTCCAACCCTGGCATACGAGAAAGAATAATGGTCGCTATCCAGGACATACATAAAGGGGCCACATACCATGGGGGATTTTTCTAACTTTATGAACTGTAGTATGTTTTTCTAAATGCGTTCATGTAGTTTGATAAATAGCTCTGTCTGTCAGACTTTATTTTTAAGTGGTATTTTCATCACTAAATATACACACCATAGAATAGACGTTATTATTAGTGTTTGGGCGAGTAATCGGAATCGAAAATATCAAGAGCTTTTTGAGTATTGGAATCGGTATCAGAATCATAAAAAATGGTGTCTATTTTCCGGTGGCAAATGCGATTCTTTGAATTGTTTTTTTGTTTTTTCCTTTTTAGTCTAAAGTTTGATTTACCATTGTTGGATGATAAAATTATAAATATTTATTATTAAACTTTTAGTAAAACTAAAATCAATAGATTAACTCCCTCATTAACTCCCATAAACAGGTTTTAACATTTGCGAAAATATATGCATATATTACATAGGTTTTTACGGGAATCTAAAAATATAAACACTATCTCTACAGTTAATATTTAATCCATGCTTTCATTCCTTAAGCCATGACTGGACCTAAGGGTCCTAAGTAATTTTCAACTTTATTTTAAGTGTACTGACTATTGAATCTTTAACCTCAAGAAACGTGTAACTTAAAACTGAAGTTTACCAAGTACTTCATCTAATAAACTTTAAGTCCTTGCGTTCGAAATTTCGTGCATATTTCCGAGTAAAGAAAAATTATTGGAATTATTAATCGAATCCACAATTACTTTGTACTGCAAATTAAAAAGTAATAAAATTCCGTTTTGTAGTGTTTTAAGTGTACAGTTATAAAGAAAAACAAATATTCAAAAGCTAACCTCCAAAACTGAAATACCGATCATTATGAATTTTCTACAACAGCTGTTAGGCATAAAGGTATCCAAATGTGAGGTATATATAGTTGAATTTAATTTATGCAAAGAAGGTAAACATTTTCCCAATAAATATTGGACGTCAATTAATAGATATTAAACGTCAATTACTAAGTATGTGACGTAAAATTATAGCTATAAAACGTCAATTAATAAGTATAAGACGTCAATTAATAGATACTGACTGTCAATTAAAAATTTTAGACGTCATTAGATATTAGAGGCAAATAATAGATACAAAAGCCACATTAATAGATATTACACATAAAAAATACACATTAGGGGACAATTAATACAGAGTAAACGTCAATATTTATATCAAATATAATATAATAGATATTAGACATTAATTAATAAATATTAGGTGTCAATTAAGATATATTTGAGGTCAATCGATATTATACACTAATCAATTAATAGATATTAGAGACAATTAATAGAGAATAGACGTTAATCAGTCAATAGATATTAAACATAAACTAATAGGTTTCATACGTCAGTTAATAGATATTAAAAGTGAATTAATAGATATTAGATGTTAATTAATAGATATTAGACTCTATTAACCAATATTAGACGCCAATTAATAGATATTTGTTGTAGATCCGTGCTAGGGGTCACAAATGAAAGAAACCACAAGTAGTGTAAAGTGTATAAAATATAATATGTATTTATCATAAAGAATACAGGAGCCACTAAAGTAGTATGAGAGGAACGTGTTTGTAGCATTCGGTTAAACATGGTATGAATGTCTCCATTTAGTCTCTTGAAACAGTGCTATTCATAGGACTGGTTGATTCCACTTAGTTCTTAAATAGGGGTGATTTGTACCTCATAACACCCCCCTCCCGAGCTTTTTATTCCCCTGGGATGATCGTATAGCTCTTTTTCCTGGGGTTGATCTCTATCGGGTCGGTCATTTTCTTTTTAGTCTAAAATTTGATTTACCATTGTTGGATAATAAAATCATAAATATTTATTATTAAACTTTTAGTAAAACTAAAGTCAATAGATTAACTCCCTCATTAACTCCCATAAGCAGGTTTTAACATTTGCAAAAATATATGCACATATTACATAGGTTTGTACGGGAATCTAAAAATATAAACAACATCTCTACAGTACTTATTTAATCAATGCTTTCATTCCTGCAGCCATGACTGGACCTAAGGGTCCTAAGTAATTTTTAATTTTATTTTAAATGTTGTCTGCACTCAGTATTGAACCTTTAACCTCAAGAAGCGTGTAACTTACAACTGAATTTTACCAAGTACTTCGCCTAATGAACTACAAATCCTTGCGTTCGAAATTTCGTGCAAATTTCCGAGTTAAAGAAAAATTATTGGAATCGTCCCATCGTTACTATTTCGAATCCACAATTACTTTGTGCAACAAATAAAAAAGTAATAAAATTCTTTTTAGTGTTTTAAGTATACAGTTGTAAAGATAAACGAATATTCAAAAGATGATCTCCAAAACTGATAAACCGATCATTAGGAATTTTCTACTACAGCTGCTAGGTATAAAGGTATCCGAATGTGAGGTATATATAGTTTAATTTAATTTTATGAAAAGAAGGTACAAATTACAATAAATATTAGACATCAATTAATAGATATTAAACGTTAATTAATAAATACTAGCAAGGCCACCGTATAAGAAAATTTTTTAACATACCTGTTATTCTTAGGATAGATGAATTTTTGATGCCTATGTATCATTTTCCATCTTGAAAAAATAATATTTTACCTATCCCAAGACGGGTATTATATGTATGAGATAATTGTACCTTTCCTAGAGCAGGAAATTTACAGCACATATATGGAAAACAATTTCCTTACTTTGGGCGGGTAATGTACAAAACATATTTAAAATAATTTACATAATTTTCTGTTGTGCAAACTTTTCTGTATGTCCCAGGTAAGAGTTTTTGTTTTTACATCAGAGTGCTATAGTGAAGAAGAACCTTATTTCTCATTTAAAAGTCATACTACTTGAATATATTACATGATTTTTATTTTAATAACTTTTATGCACGTCACAGGTAGGATTTGCTTTGTTTTTTCATATGAGTACTATACTGCACAAGTACCTTATTTCTTGGGTAGGATAATGGACAAGTACATCACTTCTAAGATGTAGATGTAACTACTCGATAATTTTACATAATTGTCTGTTGTGCTAACTTTTCCGTGTGTCAGAGGTGAGAGTGTTTTTACATCAGAGTGCTATAGTAACGAAGCACCTTATTTCTTATATAAATGTCATACTACTCGAATATATTACATGATTTTCGGTTTTGATTACTTTTATGTACGTCGCAAGTAAAATTTTCTTTTGTTTTTCACATGTGTACTATACTGTACAAGTACCTTATTTCTTGGGTAAGATACTGCACAAGTACCTTTTTCTAATTTATAAATAAAAGAACTCAATACTTTTATGAAATTTTCTGTTGTGCTAAATGTTTTGTACATCAGGGGGTAAGAATTTGAAGTTGTTTCTTTTTATCTGGGTGCTATAGTGAAGAAGCACATTATTTTTTAAATGTAAGTTATACTATTCGAATATTTAACGGGAGTTACAGTTTTAATAACTTATGTACGTCACAGGTAAGATATTCTTTGTTTTTTCATTTGAATACTATACTGCACAAGTACCTTATTTCTTAGTAGGTAGGATAATGTGCAAGTATCTTATTTCTAATATAAAGATGAAACTACTCGATGATTTTACATACGTTTTTCATATGAGTACTATACTGTCAAATTCCTTATTAATTGGATATGATTCCTTGTACACATAAATACATTAACAAAATAAGTAAACATTGTATGTGATTTTTGGAATATGACATCTATAGACAGATACAAAAATATACATTACATATAATTCATAATGATCAGTTAATTAGTTTTGGAGTTGATCCAAGACACAAAAAGATATAATCATATACACATAATTAATTTTTTTTACAAGGTAGTCAAAGCCCAGAAGCCATTCGAGAGAAATGATTTACTGATTAAAATTAATAATGATCGATTAATTAGTATACTAATGAATCCAATACACACAAATATACAGACATATAAACATAAATAAAATTAATAATGATCGGTTAATTAGTTTAGGAGTGAATCCAATGCACAGAAATATATAATCATACACATCATTAAAAATAATAATAATCGGTTAATTAATTTAGGAGCGAATCAAATACATACAAATATACAGACATATACATGATTAAAATTCATAATGATCAGTTAATTAGTTTAGGAGTGAATCCAATACATAGAAATATATAAACATATACACATAAATAAAATTCATAAGATCGGTTAAATAGTTTAGAAATGAATTCAATACAAAATTCCATTACTGGATCTATTTACGTGATTATTGGAATGTAACAAATAAGCCAATATATAATATATCCTATATATTTGGAATATGACATTTTCGTTATGTACAACAAAAACATGTTTCCGTATTTTTTTTATAAAAGTGTTCTTTTATAATTATTACGTAACATTTAAACGTCCAGAATATCGGAATGTAAAAAGAAAGAAAGAAATGGATTGGTGTTAGTAATCGAAGATGCTACGCATTGCACCAAAGAAACAGCTGCGTTAATAATCTGGTAAATTTAATAAATAAATAAATAAACCTCTATAACAGATCGTGCGTATTTGACGTCAAATTATAGCTATAAAACGTCAATTAATATGCATGAGAGGTCAATTAATAGATATTGACCGTCAATTAAAACTTTTAGACGTCATTAGATATTAGATGTAATTTAATAGATATCATACCACAATTAATAGATATTAGGCATAAAAATACACATTAGAGGACAATTAATACACAGTAAACATCAATTATTAGATATTAGATATATTAGACGTTGATCAATAAATATTAGGTTTCAATTAAGAGATATTAGACACCTAATTAAATGCCAATTAGTAAGTATTAACGGTCAATAAATAGATATTGGCCGTCAATTAATTTTTATTAATTAGTTTCCATTAATGGATTTTAGGTATCAATTAACTATAATTAATAAGCTTAAAATAGATATTAGACATCAATAGTTATTATTCGTCAATTAATATATATCAGAGTAAATTAATAGATATTAGGCGTCACAGATAGTTCACATCAAGTAGAAGAGATTAGACTTCAATTAATAATATAATAATAATAAAATAAGTATAAGATGTAAATTAATAGGTATTAAGCGTCAATTAATAGAAATTGAACACTAAATAATAGATATTAACGGCAATAAAGTTCAGATAGATATACATATTACTTAATAAATATAAAAAGTATTAAACGTATTATTAATAGCTAATAGATGTCAATTAATAAATATAAAGCTTCAATTAAAAGGTATTGAACGTCAATAGATATAATAAGTTAGTCAATAAATCGATATTAGAGTCAATTAATAGGTATATGACGTTAATAGATGCTTAACACCAATTAAGAGATATTAGACATCGATTAATAGATATTAAACGCAAATGAAAGATATTAATCACAAGACATTAGCCGTCAATTTATAGAAAGCAGCCACCATTTTATAGATATTTCATGTCAGTTATAAAAATAATATGTCTATTAATAGATATTAAACGTAAAATTGTCAATTAATAGATATTAATAGATATTAGATAGGTACTAAACGTATAAATTCGGCATATACGTATTAGATATTAATTAATATATATTTGACAGCGATTAATACGTATTAAACGTTCATTAGTAGATATTAGACGGAAATTAATATATATTAGACATCATTGCATTGGTATTAGACGTCAATTAATAAATCTTAGATGCCAGGACTGCCAGCAACCACTGTAAAAAAGTAATAAAGAATGCGAGAGAGTTGTATGCTCATTCCGTAAAGTCCAATGTAGCTGAACAGCGGCTTGGTTCCCATCAGTCTTGGCAAATAGCAAACAGGATCCTGACCAGAAGCGTGTGCTCTATCCCAACTATCATCAATGGACCTGAGGTAATCTCGTCAGCATAAGACGAAGCTAAACTCTTTGCAAAGAACTTTGCAGCGAATTCTACTCTATGCGACCAAGGCCACCAACCCACAGTATTTCCTCCTGTATCAGCAAACACGCTATGCGACACACAAATATCTGTGCATGATGTTGCCAAGCTAATCAAAAACTGCAACTGGCCCTGACGGCATTCCTATTATCGTGCTCAAAATGTTTCAACCAGAACAACCTCCCACACGTACGTAGCTGTTTAAGCGTTGTCTTAAGGAGAATTGCTTTCCAACACCCTGCAAAATCGCATCGATACGCCCTGTATTTAAGAATTCAGGTGATTGGTCATCTCCTTCTCAGTACAGATCAATAAGTTTCCTGTGCACCATGAGTAAGTTGCTGAAATCGGTGTTAAATAAAGAAGTAGTCGACCACCTCAGCAAAAATAAACTTCTTAGTGACATGCAATATGGTTTCCGTTCTGCTAGATCTGCAGCAAGTGTGCTTACGGTTATATCTCATAGGATTAGCGAATCTCTCGATAGAGGCTTCCTTTCAAAGGCCTTTTATAGGGTATGGCATAAAGGTCTACTTCACAAAATTTCCAACTTGGTTATAGCTGGGAATGTCTCCTCAATTATTAAATAATTTCTCTCTGATAGGTTCATAAGAGTACTGGTTTATGGGAAGGAATCAGAAGCTCACACTATTAATGCTGGAGTCCCTCAGTGGTCTATCCTGGGCCCAACTCTCTTCCTGATCTACATTAAAGATTTTCCAAATCACATCGTTAGATCATTTGTAGACATTTATGCTAGCATATCAAAGGCCCTAAATGACCAATAAATATTAAGCGTCAGTTGAATTTAATAAATAGATATTGACATCTATTAATAGATATTAGACGTCAATAATAAGGTATTAGTTGTTAATAAGTATATATTAGACGCTAATTAATATATATTAGACGTCAAATTATAGAAATTAAACGTCAATTAATAAGTATAAGACTTAAATTAATAGATATTAGGCCTCGATTAATAGATATTAAACATCAAATAATACATATTAGAGGACAATTAATACGTATTAAACGCCAATTAATAGATATTAGACGTTAATTAATAAATATTATGTGTCAATTCCTCGGTATTAGACATCAATCAATATTATACGACAATCAATTAATAGATATTAGATAAAATTAATAGAGAATAGACGTTAGCCAATGGATATTAAACGTAAATTACTAAGTTACAGACGTCAATTCTTAGATATTAAACATTAATTAATAAACATTAGACGTAAATTATTTATATTAGATATAAATTGATAGATATTAAACGTCAATTATGGATATGAGATGTAAGGTTATAGATAGGTATAAGTGCTGATGCCACAACACTCTATAACATGCATGATTGAAGAAGGGGTGTACACAAATCTAAACAATGGCAGAATCCTTAGAAAATGACCGTAGTGGAATGATAAGACTAAGCTACTCTCATTCTTTCAAACTCCTCGGTTTAACATTCAAAGGCAGTATAAACCTGAAAAATACATTTAGGATATTGTGAAAGCTGCTGCAAAGAAGGTATGTTCCTTCTATCATGCTAGAAGACTACTCACATCTGAGAGTGTTCTGTACCTCTACAAAGCCACCATTCGTCCATGCATGGAGCATTGTTGCCACGTCTGGGCCGGTGCATCTACAGCTAGTTCCTCCATCTTGTATAGGGTCTAAACATGAATCACTAATCTAATAGGTCCAGCTTTGTCAACTAAGCTCCAACCCCTGTCCCATCGCTGCAATGTGCCTGTCTTACAAGTGTTTTAATAGAATGTTCTCTCATGAACTCATTGTACTTGTACCCCCTCGACGTACATACCCCCGACAAACCTGCTTAGCAACAAAATCTCGCCCCTTCACTGTTGAGGTTCCTAAATGTCAGAAAGTTTTCTACTTTAATAATATCTTCCCTTGAACAGCTAGACTTTGGGATTCCCTTCCTGTTACCTGCTCTCCTGATATGCAGACGTTTAAATGTCAGTAAACAAACATCTAGCTCATCTTCCCTAAACATGGTCCCAAATAGTAGTTCCTTGCGTTCAAGATATATATAATTTTCAGAATGTGAGAGATTATATAATTATTTCCACAGCCAAACAACGTCGCAACTCGCAGTCCAAGAAACCTGAAGTCCAAAACTAAAGTTTCGCCCTCATTTGGGTTAATCAGTTAGATATATCCGAACTCGGGATTCGGAACCCGAGCCTCTTGCATTCGATGCGAGAACTCTGCCACCTGAGCGAACGCGCCACACATAAGCAAGTCTATTAACTAATACAGATCAAGCAAACCGCAGTGAAATCCGACTCTTGAATGGACCTACTTCGTCTCGAACAAAGGATGTGGTCATCCAACCAAGCTATAACCGCAGCCGATGTCTCACAAGTAGGAATTTTATACTCGCTAGGACGATGCCATCCAACATGCTAACCTAGCGAGCAATTAGTAATAGAATTTTCAGAATGTGAGAGATTATATAATTATTTTCACAGCCAAACAGCGTTGCACTTTCGGAAGTAAATATAAATAAATGAAATTATATATATATATATATATATGTGTGTGTGTGTGTGTGTGTGTGTGTGTGTGTGTGTGTGTGTGTGTGTGTTTTGAGAAAAATAGAAAAACCGAATGAAATTATTAAAATAATCAACGTTTCGTCCTTATTTCAGAAGACATCTTCAGGATAATTGAAGTAAAAATGTAAGAAAAGAAAAAGTCATAGATCGTACGAAAAGGAGGACAGTTTTTGAATCCTACCCATGTCGGGAAGGACAAACATATGTGTGCGTATGGGAAGGTTGGGTTGTTCGATGTCTATATATACACTTTTAAAAATGCGTTAAAATAAATATGTACATTTTTTTTTCTTCTGTAAACTTATTCATTTTGTTGAAATATTTAAGGAAAAACGGTTAGCCAGGATCTGTTTTGATATTTTGTTCTTTGATTATTATTTTCCCTATGCTAGGGGTTAAATGGTAGAAGCCTTTTCTTTGCGTAATAGTATTAGTATTCAATATCAGTGCTGATTCTAAAAGTCTTCTTTTAGCTCTATCTATCACGTATTTAATAATTTTCGCTTGATCTAAATTAAATGAGTGATCGTGTTCTGCACAATGGCAAAAGAGTGCATTTAGGGCGTTACCATTCCTTATATCTCTTCTGTGCTCGTTAAGTCTTAATTTCAATTTTCGCTGTGTTTCACCTATGTACGCTTGTTGACAGTTGTTACATGGGATGGAATATATACCGGCATCGGATGTGAGGGTTTTGGGAGAGTGCTTGGTAGTTTTTAATGTCTGTTTTATGATTGAGGAAGTTGTTTGTATCAAGTGAAAACCAAGTCTATTAAGAGTGTCGTAGATTTTTGTATTTTTGGTGTGGGTGGGAATGAAAATATGTCTGTTTAATAGTGAGGTATTTGTTTTATTTTTCTGTGTGTTTATGTTATAGTGTATTTTCGTAGCTTTTTTCTTTGCGTAAGAAATGAAATAGGATGGATACTGTAGTTTTCTTTAAAAATTCGTAATATATTGAAATTCATCATTAAGATATTGGGGACTGCATATTCTAAAGGCACGCAATAAAAAAACAATAATCATGCCCGTCTTTATTTTATCATTGTGGTGCGAGTAGTAATGAATATAGTCGTTTTTGTGTGTGGTCTTTCTATGTACTTTGAAACTCAGATCGGTTTCTGATATGATGAGGAGTATGTCTAGAAAAGCTAGGGAGTGGTCTTGTTCGGATTCATGTGTAAATTTTATAGATGGTTCCACTGAATTTAATTTATTTCTAATTTGTTCTATTTGTGTGTTTTTAGGGAGAAAAATAAGAATGTCATCTATATATCTAAAATATGTGGAGTTTTTAGGAAGTCTGTGTTTAAAAGAGTTGGTTTCCAAGAATTCTAAGAATAGGCAGGCTAGTACACCACTAAGGGGGTTACCCATAGGGAGTCCAAATTTCTGTCTGTAGTAAGAATTATTAAACTGAAAGTAGGTTCTATCAGTGATGAGTTTTATGATTTGTATTAGTGTATCTGAGAAAAAAGGTAGGTCGGCTTTAATTTTGATTAAGTGCTTGTGGAGTAGATTAAGGCATTTTTTGATTGGAATATTGGTGTAGAGGGAAATTATGTCTAAACTATGCATGGTTTTATTTTGTATGTCCATATTTTTTATTCTATTTAGAAGGTCACCAGAGTTTTTGATATGTGAAGTGCTGATGGTGCCCATTAGTGGAGTTAAAATTTGGGCAATAGCTCGTGCTAATTTATGGGTGACGCTTCCAATGTTAGATACTATAGGTATCATAGGGACGTTCTCTTTATGTATTTTTGGGAGGCCGTATAATATAGGAATAGTGGGGTGGTATTCTATGTTATTTATCCATTTTTTATCATTTCCGATAAGTTTCTGAAATAAGGACGAAACGTTGATTATTTTAATAATTTCATTCGGTTTTTCTATTTTTCTCAAAACATAACGTCAACCACCGCTGGTATTTTTACATTCCTTATATATATATATATATATATATATATATATATATATATATATATATATATATATATATATATATATATATATATATGCATATAAAATTAAAGTTACAATTGAATTTACCAAAATGATCCAAGATGGTAAAATTAAAGTAAATTATAAATATTAAAGAATTTATATTCATAAAATTATCTCAGCCAGATATAAAAGCTCGATAAAACCAAATAGGAAATAGAGCTTGTAATATGAGCAAACAGTTAATAAAATATGTTAAAAAACATTTTGAAATGAGTTAAAAACATATTTAATCTGAAAAGGAAACACTAGATAAATGGATAGTCCTTAATCCGCGGAGTTTCGAAGAAATACTTTCCTTCTCATGAGAGGGTAGGAATTAGAAAAATGTGGGATCGGATTTTGCATGCAGAAGTATTTTATGAAACAACAAGTAAGTCAAAGATCTTACTTGAAAAGAAAAAAAGTTAAGCAGAGGGACTATGGTAAAGAAAAAAGGTGATTACACACGAATGGATAGTCTGGTGGAAGATAAAAAAATCCAGTGACGGTAAAATCCAAATATAAAACTTCAAGATTTATATTTATGTCTCGGAAGTAGAGTGAAAAGCACATCTTATTTTTCTTTTATTAATATTATTGGAATCTTTTCTTTTTTTTCCTTGTACACATTTTTGTGAATTATTTCATGGATTTCTGCCTTTGGATAATTATGGACCATCTTCTTCCAATTACGGGATTTCCTTGGATTTTACTTGTACAAATGGAAATTCTTTTAACTTTCTTGAAGTTTTACCGTCACTGGATTTTTTATCTTCCACCATATTTATTTTAACATATTTTATTAACTATTTGCTCACACACACACACACACACACACACACACACACACACACACACACACACACACACACACACACACACACACACACACACACACACACATATATATATATATATATATATACTTTTTTTTTTGGTCCTAATAATTGGGCATAAAAAATTTCGAAAAGACAGGTTTATATGTGACACTTACGTCACCCGCGCGTCGTCCAGTGGTGGAATGACCCCGGTTGTCGGTTCTGGTGTTTCCTCGGCGAGGATGTCAACGGCCGGTTTCCTGAAACAGACTTGTCATGCAAAACAATTGAAAAGACCAAGTCAAGAGGGGTTCCTTTTGCTTAAAATTCCTTGTATTTCAATCACGGTACAATCGCAGTTAGCTGTTTAGTTAGGGACTGGCCACTTGTTAACTGCGAGGTTTTCTCTTCTCTCTCTGACAAAAAACTCAATTATCTACGTGACAGGGTCAATCTATGGGGGAATCTTCGTTCGTCGGACCCAAGGAAGCAAAGCTCTCTCTAACTGTCAATCTCTCAAGGCTCGCTGCTTATATTGTGGGGGCGTGGACTGGGTCTCTTCCCGTTTCGGGTCGTTGGCCAATCAGAATTAAGGGATCGCTGTCCGTCAAATCTTCGCCAGGCGGCCTATACCCAAAAAAGGAGCTGTCTTTCTTCCTCTATTGGCATTCGGGCGTTCTCAATTTCGGCCGGCGCGGGCCTAATGGAACTTGACAGGTCGTAAAAACAGAAATGTCTTACTTAATTATTTTTGAGAGAACATAAAAACAGCTGAATCCGATTCCACAAAGACCACGTGTCTTTTCCATAGGGGTCACTTATCGCTTTGTACATCGGAATTTCATTGGTATCCTCGCCACCCACGGGCTGTCATGGCCAATTTAACGTTATCACGTTCTCCCGCCATAAGCTATGATCTTATCTTATTTTCTGTCTTTACCTTTTCTTCCTTTCGTCGTGTACAAATGCCTTTTTTCCCTTTCTTTTTTCACGCCCGTTGTTCGGGCTCACCGCCACTCTTGGCCTTTTGGTCAGGATCAAAGTGCAGCATCTGTTCTTCGGATGCTGCATTTCCATTTCTTGTTCTCTTTCGGTGGAGGAGAAATCCTTCACGACTCGGACAATCTTTATTTTTGTACCTTTGAGCGTCTCTCATATATAGAAAAATATATTAGACAAGAAAGTGAATACAAAGTAAAGTTTGTTGTCATTTTCCGACTGTTAGAGAATCTAGTCTCACATTGTGTTTCGATAATTCCCTACGAGAGTATTAAACTCTTTAGAGTCCATTTCGAGTAAATGGGTAAGTCCTCGTAACACCAATTCCCAAACCTTTACTCAGCAAGGGGTGTTAGTACTCCCCCCTTTTTTAGATCGCGAGTTAAAGGGTCCGTGAACTTCCTTTTCCTTCCTGATTAGCAACATTCTGGAGCTGCTTGATTTCGTTCAATGCCGAAAATGTCATACATCGTCTCAGTAACCATTTCTTTTGTACAACTCTTGCATGAATTGACCATGTTTCTGGTGTTTATATCCATCTCCGGCCAGTATACATAACTACACAGGAGGCTCTTCATTCTGTTTATTCCTGGGTGACCCACATGAAAGTCTTTCATGATCCTCTTTTGTAATGCATTTAATATGACGATCCTCTCGCTGAATAGTTGTTCGTCATCAAATATATATATATATATATATATATATATATATATATATATATATATATATATATATATATATAAACTGTCCTGTATTTGCTGGTCTTTATTTGTGATTTTCTGTTTTGTAGCATTCATAAATGCATCTTTTTGTGCTTCGCGTTTTATTTCATCCCGTGTAACCAGAAGATCTCTGATAGTATTGCACACCATGGTTTTAATTTCACTATCACATAAGGAAGCAATTACTGGGTTCTCAAAACGTTCTCTCTGTCTTGGAACTGGCATTCAGGTGTCTATTTCCTAAGTCTGTCAATTTTATAGGTTCCTTTAGTGGTACCCGTAGGTCTTGCATATTAGAAATGAATGCCTGGTAATATTTCTTAAACCTCCCAAAAACTTGGTAATTCTGTAATGTTTTTGGGAGCCGGCATTTCCTTAATAACTGTAGCCCTTTCCGCGTCAATCCTTCTGCCGTTTTTGTCAATAATGTTTACCAAGTATTTTATTTCTCCCATAAAAATCACAGCTTCCTTCTTTTATTTTAAATCTAAATCCCTTTAGACATGTTCTTCATGTTGTTCTTTGGTCTTATTTATTATGATAATGTCATCCAAGTATGCGATCGCTAAATCAAGGCTGACCAACATAGGTTGACCAACATATTTATATAGTTTCTTAACTTGACTCCAAAAGCTAAGTTTTCGAATTTGAATAACTCTTTATGAGTGTTAATACAAACGAGCTATTTTCTCGAACTGAAATTTGAACAAATACGTCATTCAGATAGACTTAAAATGAGACCTTTCATCTGTTTAGCTTCGCGAAAACATCTTCAGGGTCAATAAGTAGGTAATGGTAGTCGTTTACTACTGAGTTCAGAGCAGTGCCGAATCAGGTGCAACCAAGGACTTCTTTTGACTTCTTTTTGACATAGACGGTAGGTTGGTTGGTTGTTTCACGGCATATCAACCCTTTTCAGGTTATTTAATACCGACTCCAAAGATTCGGAAAAAATTTTTTTTTAATAGAATATATTTGTTGTTTTCAAGTCGGTTTCTAATTAACCCATAGTTGGGACCCTAACAGGTACTACCACTCCGGGTCAGAGTGGACCCGGGAGCAATGGCAATTAAAGGGTGTCTCTACACTCCCCAAAGTCCGCAAGCTGGAGCCCAAACACTGTATATAGTTTAAAGTCATATCCAGGACCTACACGGTAAGGGCTGCCCATCAGCTGAATTCAACTTCCATTAATATGCTGGCTTTACACTCCTCATTAATTTTCTCTAATGGGACAAATAGTAAATAGCTTCCCATCAACCACTACTCTTATGAGCCTATACAAGGGAAATAATTTAATAATTGAGAAGACATTTCCAGCTATACCATAGCTGGAGATCTTGACTGGTAGGTTTATTTAATCTCTTTATTTAATTTGTATGGTAGGTTTATTTAATCTCTTTATTTAATTTGCATGGTAGGTTTATTTAATATTTTTATTACATTTGCATGGTAGGTTTATTTAATCTTTTTATTACATTTGCATGGTAGATTTATTTAATCTCTTTATTTGATTTGTATGGTAGGTTTCTTTAATCTCTTTATTTAATTTGCATGGTAGGTTTATTTAATATCTTTATTTAATTTTCATGGTAGATTTATTTCATCTCTTTAATTTGATTTGCATGGTAGGTTTATTTAATCTCATTATATAATTGCATGGGAGTTTTACTTAATCTTTTTATTAAATTACATGGTAGGTTTATATAATCTCTTTATGTAATTTGCATGGTAGGTTTATTTAATCTCTTTATTTTATTTGCATGGTAGGTGTATTTAATCTCTTTATTTAATTTGTATGGTAGGTTTATTTAATCTCTTTATTTTATTTGCATGGTAGGTGTATTTAATCTGTTTATTTAATTTGCATGGTAGGTTTATTTAATCTCTTTATTTTATTTGCATGGGAGGTGTATTTAATCTGTTTATTTAATTTGCATGGTAGCTTTATTTAATCTGTTTATTTAATTTGCATGGTAGGTGTATTTAATCTGTTTATTTAATATGCATGGTAGGTGTATTTAATCTCTTTATTTAATTTCCATTTTAGGTTTATTTAATCTCTTTATTTGATTTGCATGGCACGTTTATTTAATCCCCTTATTTAATTTGCATGGTAGTATTAGTTAATCTCTTTAATTTGTATGGTAGGTTTATTTTATCTTTTTACCTTATTTACGTGATAACTTTATTTAATTCTGTTTATTTAATTTGCATGGTAGTTTTTCTTTAATCTTTTTCTTTAATTTGGATGGTAGGTTTAGTTAATCTTTTTATTTAATTTGCATAGTAGGTTTATTTAATCTCTTTATTTAAATTGGCATGGTAGGTATATTTAATCTTTTTATTAAATTTGCATGGTAGGTTTATTTAATCTCTTTATTTAATTTGCATAGTAGGTTTATTTAATATATTATTTATTTGTCATGGTAGATTTATGTAATTTCTTTATTTAATTATCATGACAAGTTTATTTCATCTTTTTATTAAATTTGCATGGTAGGCATAATTAATCTCTTTACTTGATGTTCGTAGTAGGTTAATTAACTCTGTTTATTTAATTTGCATGGTAGGTGTATTTAATATCTTCATTTAATTTGCATGGAAGATTTATTTAATCTCTTTATTTGATTTGAATGGTAGGTTTGCTTAATATCTTTATTTAATTTGCATGGTAGGTTTTTTTAATATTTTTATTAAATTTGCATGGTAGGTTTATTTAATCTCTTTATTTTATTTGCATAGAAGGTTTATTTAATCCCTTTATTTGATTTGCGTCGTAGGTATTTTAATCTCTTTATTTAATTTCCATGGTAGATTTATTTAATCTCTTTATTTAATTTGTATTGTAGGTTTATTTAATCACTTTATTTAATTTGCATGGTAGGTTTATTTAATATCTTTATTTGATTTGCATGGAAGCTTTATTTAATCTGTTTATTTAATTTGTATGGTAGGTTTATTTAATCTCTTTATGTAATTTGCATGGTAGGTTTATTTAATCATTTATTTAATTTTATGGTAGCTTTATTCAATCTGTTTATTTAATTTGCATCGTAGGTTTGTTTAATCTCTTCATTTGATTTGAATGGTACGTTTATTTAATCCCTTTATTTAATTTGCATATTAGGTTTATTTAATCTCTTTATTTAATTAGCATTGTGGGTTTATTTCATGTATTTATTAGATTTGCATGGTAGCTTTATTTAATCACTTTATTTAATTTGAATGGTAGCTTTTTTAAAATATTTTATTTAATTGGCATGGTAGGTTTATTTAATATCTGTATTTTATTTGCATTGTAGGTTTATATAATCTCTTTATTTAATTTGCATGGGACGTTTATTTACTCTCTTTATGTTATTTGCATGGCAGGTTTATTCAATCTGTTTATTTAATTTGCATTGTTGGTTTATTTAATCTCTTTATTTAATTTGCATAGTAGATTTATTTAATCTCTTTATTTGACATGTATGGTAGGTTTTTTAATCTCTCTATTTAATTTGCATGGTAGATTTATTTAATCTCTTTGTTTGATTTGCATGGTAGGTTTATTAGACCTCTTTATTTGATGTTCATTGTAGGTTTATTTAATGGCTTTATTTAATTTGCATGGTAGGTTTATTTAATCTCTTTATTTAATTAGCATGGTAGATTTTTTTATCTCTTGGGTTAACTTACATGGAAGATTTATTTAATGTGTTTATTTAATTTGCATGGTAGGTTTATTTAATCTCTTTATTTGATTTGCATGGTAAGTTTATTTAATCATTTATTTAATTGTCATGGTAGTTTTATTCAATATCTTTATTTTTTGGCATCGTAGTTCTATTTAATCTCTTCCTTTGATTTGCATGGTACGTTTATTTTATCCCTTTATTTAATTTGCATGGTAGGTTTATTGAATTTCTCTATTCAATTTGCATGGTGGGTTTATTTCATCTCTTTATTTGATTTGCGTTGTAGATTTATTTAATCTCTATATTAAATTTGCATGGTAGTTTTTAAAACCTTTTTATTTAATTTGTATGTTAGGGTTTTTTTATCACTTTATTTAATCTGCACACTAGGTTTAATTAATCTCTTTATTTAATTTGCATGGTAGGTTTATTTAATCTCTTTATTTAATTTGCATGTTGGGTTTATTTAACCTTTTATTAAATATGCATGATAAGTTTATTTAATCTCTTTATTAAATTTGCATGGTAGGTTTAGTTAATCTCTTTCTTTAATTTGCATGTTGGGTTTATTTAATCTCTTTATTAAATATGCAGGATAAGTTTATTTAATCTCTTTATTTAATTTACATGATATGTTTATTTAATCTCTTTATTTAATTTGTATGGTTGGTTTATTTAATCTCTTCATTTTATTTGCATCGTAGGTTTATTTAATCTATTTATTTTATTTGCATGGTAGGTTTATTTACTCTCTTTGTTTAATTTGCATGTAAGTGTTGTTTAATATCTTTGTTAAATATGCATGGTAGGTTTATTTAATCTCTTTATTTAATTTGCATGGTAGAGTTATTTAATCTCTTTATTTACTTTGCATGGTAGAGTTATTTAATTTGCATGTAAGGTTTATTTAATCTCTTTATTTTATATGACTGGTAGGTTTATTTAATCTCTTTATTTACTTTGCATGGTAGGTTTATTTAATCTCTTTATTAAACTTTCATGGTAGGTTTATTTAATCAGTTTATTTTATTTGCATGGTAGGTTTATTTAATCTCTTTATTTTATTTGCATTGTAGGTAAATTTACTCTCTTTATTTAACATGCATGACAGGGTTATTTAATCTCTTTTTTTTATAAATATATTTTTTATGGTCGGTTATTTTAACCTCTTTATTTTATTTGCCTCAAATTTGCATGAAAGGTTTATTTAAGCTATTTATTCGATTCGCATGGTTTGTTTATTTAATCTCTTTCTGAAATTTGCATGGTAGGTTTATTTAATATCTTTATTTGATTTAGATGGTAGGTTTATTTTATCTCTTATTTAATTTGCATGATAAGTTTAGTTATCTAGTTATTTGATTGGTATGGTAGGTTCATTTAATCTCCTTCTTTAATTGGCATGGTATGTTTATTTAATCTCTTTATTAAATTTGTAGGGTAGATATATTTCATCTCTTTATTTAACTTGCATGGTATGTTTATTTAACCTTTTAATTAAATTTGCATGGTAGAATTATTTAATCTCTTTATTTAATTCGCATTGTAGGTTTGTTTAATCTCTTTATTTGATGTTCATTGTAGGCTTTTTAATCTCTTTATTTATTTGCATAGGTTTATTTAATCTCTTTATTTAATTAGCATGGTGGGTTTATTTACCCACTTTATTTGATTTGCATGGTAGGTTCGTGTAATCTGTTTATTTGATTTGCATGGTGGTTTATTTAATCTCGTTGTTTAATTTGCATTTGTAATTTGTTTAATTTGCATTTAATTTGCATGATAGGTCTCTGTACTCACTTTATTTCATTTGCATTTTAGGTTTATGTAATCTCTTTATTTAATTTGCATGGTAGGTTTATTTAATCTCTGTATTTAATTTGCATGTTAGGTTTATTTAATCTCTTGATTTTATTTGCATGGTAGGTGTATTTAATCTCTTTATTTTATTTTTATTGTAGGTTTATTTAATCTCTTTATATAATTTGCATTGTAGGTTTGTTTAATCTCTGTATTTAATTTGCATGTTAGGTTTAGTTAATCTCTTTATTTTATTAGCATGGTAGGTTTATTTACTCTCTTTATTTAATTTGCATGTAAGGTTTATTTAACCTCTTTATTTAATATGACTGGTAGGTTTATTTAATCTCTTTATTTACTTTGCATGGAAGGTTTATTTAATCTCTTTATTTTTTTGCATGGTAGGTTTATTTAACATCTTTATTAAATTTACGTTGTAGGTTTATTTAATCTATTCATGTAATTTGCATGGTAGGTTTATTTAATCTTTTTATTCAATTTGCATAGTAGGTTTATTTGAGCTCTTTATTTGATCTCCATGGTATGTTTATGTAATCTCTTTATTTAATTAGCATTCTTGGTTTATTTAATATTTTTATTTAATTTGCATTGTAGGTTTATTTAATCTTTTTATTTAATTTGCATAGTATGTATTTTTTATCTATTTATTTAATTTGCATGGTAGGTTTATGTAATCCGTTTATTTAATTTGCATGGTAGGTTTATATAATCTCTTTATTTAATTAGCATGGTAGGTATATTTAATATCGTTGTTTAATTTGCATTAATTATTAAATTTGCAGAGTAGGTTTATTTAATCTGTTTATTTAATTTGCATGGTATGTTTATTTAATCTCTTTATTTGATTTGCATGGTAGGTGTATTTAACCTCTGTATTACATTTGCACGGTAGGTTTATTTAATCTCTTTATTTAATTTGCAGGGTTGGTTTATTTAATCTTTTTATTTAATTTTCATGGTAGGTTTATTTAATCCTGTTATTAAATTTGCATAGTAGGTTTATTTTAGCTATTTATTTAATTTGCATGGTATGTTTATGTAATCTATTCATTTAATTTGTATGATAGGTTTATTTAATCTTTTTATTAAGTTTGCGTAGTACGTTTATTTAATCTCTTTATTTAATTTTCATGGTAGGTTTATTTTATCTCTTTGTTTTATTTGCATGGTAGGTTTATTAAATCTTTTTATTAAATTTGCATAGTATGTGTATTTGAGCTCTTTATTTGATTTGCATGGTAGGTTTATTTAATCTCTTTATTGGATTTGCATAGTATGTTTGTTTAACCTCTTTATTTAATTTGCATGTAGGTTTATTTAATCTGTTTATTTAATTTGCATGGTATGTTTATTTAATCTCTTTATTTGATTTGCATGGTAGGTATATGTAATAACTTTATTTGATTTGCATAGTAGGTGTATTTAACCTTTTTATTAAATTTGCATGGTAGGTTTATTTAATCTCTTTATTGGATTGGCATTGTAGCTTTTTTTAATCTCCTTGTGTTATTTGCATATTAGTTTAATTTAATATTTTTATTAAATTTCCATGTTATGTTTATTTACTCTCTTTATTTTGTTTGCATTGTAGGTTTATTTAATTTCGTATTTAATTTGCATGGTAGATTTTTTGATCTCTTGTTTAATTTTTAAGGTATGTTTATTTAATCTCTTTATTTAATTTGCAGGGTACGTTTTTTAATCTCTTTATTTAATTTCCATGGTAGGTGTATCTAATCTCTTTATTTTACTAATCCTCCAATGCAAATTAATCTCTTTATTTAATTTGCATGTTTGGTTTTTTAATATCTTTATTTAATTTGCAGGTTAGATTTATTTAATCTCTTTATTTAATTTACAGGGTAGGTTATTTAATCTCTTTATTTGATTTGCAAAGTAGTTTTGTTTAATCTCTTTATTTGATTTCCATGGTATTTTTATTTAATCTCTTTATTTGATTTGCAGGGTAGGTTTATTTTATCTCTTTATTAAATTTGTATGGTAGCTGTATTTAATCACTTTATTTAATTCGCATGTTAGGTTTATTGAATCTCTTTATTTATTATGCATTGTAGTTTTTTTTTTATCTCTTTATTCAATTTGCATGGTAGGTTTCTTTTATCTCTTTATTTGATTTGCAGGGTAGGTTTATTAAATCTCTTTCTTGGATTTTGTATGGTAGTTGTATTTTATCTCTTTATCTAATTTGCATGGTAGGTTTATTTAATCTCTTTATTTTAATTTGCATGGTAGGTTTATTTAATCTCTCTGTTTAATTTGCATGGTAGTTTTTTTTTAACTTTTTATTTAATTTGCATGGTAGGTATATTTAATCTCTGTATTTTATGTGCAAGTTAGGTGTATTTTATCTCTTAATTTTATTTGCATGTTAGGTTTATTTAATGTCTTTATTTAATTTTCATGGTACCTTTATTTTATCTCTTTATTTAATTTGCATGGTAGGTTTATTTAATCTCTTCCATGTATATAAATTTTTTTATTTTAAATCTGATCTCGAATCTAATCCAAACATCACGTTTTTATCTAATATTTTCTACCAGCACATATTTGCGTATATTTTTGTTCAAATGATTCCTGCCTGACTTGTAAGTGTATCCTTTAATGGGAACATTTATATCTTATTCTGTCACAAACCAGATAAGATTTTCTGTGGTATAGGCAGTCTTTAACCGAATGCAGGGCACCGCATCACTAACATGGACTTAGTTATTACTTACTTGCAAATGTTAAATAATTCTTATCTTTCTTAGTAATATTAAGGTATTTCCACATTCTGTAAAATGACGAGGTTGTAGGGCTGAGTAGTTGTGTTAAGAGTTTTATCGTTTCAGAAAAAGTAAAGTCACATGTTTTTCGTGTTTAAAATTTTTTGTGTTCTGTGTTGTCGAAGCAATAAACGAACCTTTTTAGAGTCTGCTTAATCGGCACAATCACTGGTATACGGGTTCTCATACCTTCTTAAATAAAGTCTTGTCTTTGTTTGAGGCGTAAATGAAAGTGACACTAGTGTTCCAGATTGCGTTTTGTAAGAATGCTATATTTTTTTCCATGACTTGATTTTTATTTGTTAAATTTTGTTGCAATAAGTACGTTTTCTCATGTTGTTCCAGTAGCAGGTTTTCATATCTTTCTTCCATTTTCTGTTGTTCTATTTAATATTTTCACATTAGTGCCATAGTTGAAGTCCTCGCTGGGTTCTTACTTTTTTCTCTATTAAGAAGAGAGAAAAATGAATATGGCTTTGAATGTGTAAAATATAATTTACTATTTTTCTCGTAGCCTTTGTTCTTCTTAACGATTAAAACAACGTAGATCTTGAGGAAAAAATAACTCTTCTCCCACTCAATTAAAGTTTATCTTTTTTCATGGCATTAAAAAAAATAAAATTAAGTTCTTTTTGTCACAACAGATAATTTTCTCTTTGAGAAAAAAAAAACGTGCAAAAAACGAAAATCTGGAAGTCAGCACAAATCTTTCATTCGTAGCATTTTAATCGCTGAAGAATCTTATCTTTTTCCTTTTTTTTTTAGAGATTTCTAAAAGAAATCCTTTAGAATCTTGTAGAGTTCAGTGCAACTTTCAGTGTTGCTTCCTGGTCATGAAAACGTTTAGTGGTCCGGTTCTACGGTACCGAACTTCTGAATGATTCATCTGTATATAATATTTTGATTGCAGAAATTCCCTCTCTGCACCAAATTGCAATAGATTTTTAATTAACAGATACCGCATACAAATTTATTATATCTAAACCTCCAACCCCGTCTTATTTAACTACACTATATCGTTTTATACACACTTATTCGTTATAATTAGATCCTATATTATATCCTAGAATAGGCATCATCACTATTACCCAGATTTATAGACGATGTAGTTCATATATTCACCTTTCCCTGACAATTCCTCCCACTCTCACAGACAAGATCGGGTAATTATGTAACCATTACAACTATTTTGACCTGGCACCATTATGAACTGGATTAAACAATCATACACATACAACTACCATGGCACTTCACTATTCGAAAATAATGATTTCTCCCAATAACATTCCTTCTGTTCTCATAGGCTGCTACCTTGAAATTCTATTATTCCAGACATACAAAATCGAACACGTAAGCCCCCAATCAAGATGGCTGCTCGATCGCCACAGATTTATATAAATCATATATAATTTAGTTTAAAGTTACATGATTTAATAAAAAGTATCGTTGAATCGACCGTCAAAACTTATGAGATGAAAATATGAAAGAATCTATGGCGTATGTCTATGAAATTGACGACATCTAAGAATGTTATTATTGAAAACTGATCCACGACGATAAAAGTCATAAACAATCTTTTTTGTTCATTTATTTTTTTTTTTTGAAAGTCAAGTCTATATAAAAGTAAAAAAATGTAAATTGTGGAAGTTACAATGTGGGGAGCCTTACCTAAACGTCCGCCGAATCTCTTACTAAAAGATTTTTCGTTTCTTTCTTGTGAGAGAGAGTTTCATTATTTATAACGTGTTCCCTTATTTTCGTTATTGAAAACAACGCATTCAGTGAGGGTCGCAAAAATCGCCCCTTTCGGCAACCACGCATGAACATATACCGGTTTTCCTTGAATTGGTACAAATAGAATAAAACATGAGTTTATTTCGATGGCGTCTTCTTGGAGAAATAGATTAAAGGGTCTGCGTCGTTGAACGTTCGCGCCTATGAGCCCATGCATTGGATCGCTTTTTATAAGTTTTATTTATGTGAATTTTTACGTTCGCTTCTTGTTTTTATCTCCCTTTTTTTTTTTTTTTTTTTTTAGATTTGTCCATATTCTTTTTTTGCAATAAATACATTTAACTTTTCTTTTTTTTCCTCCGTTTTTTTTTTCTGTAATCGAATTCACAGTTTTATTTGTTTTTTCTTTTTATTTGTTTTTTTTATTCATTTTTATTTGTTTTTTATTACCGAAATGAAAAGAAAAACCTTCATTTGTTTTGGGGATGTTTCTTTTTTGTTTGTTTTGGGGTTTATTTGTATTTTTTTTCTTACGGTGATAACTAACATAATTTCAACCGAGTATTGCAGTAATTAATGAAAGAAATAATAAATGATAAATACACGGAAGAAGTTTCGTTTCATTTCATTAGGATAGGATTCCATGTTTTTGTTTTATTGTTAGTTCAAATACCTCGTGGCCAAATACCTTGTTGCCCTAGGAAAGAATCAGAAAGAAAGACTCGAACAACGTGTTTAGGTAGAAAAATATATTGTACAAGAAAGGGATACAAAGACAAGCTTGCTGGCATTTTCGACTGTAAGTTAGACAGTCTGTAGTCTCGATTTATGTCGCAATAATATGGTATTTATCTCTCTTTCACTGCGAGTAGATGTGACACAAGGTCGAAATGTGAGAAAATACGCCAGCTCCCAAAGAAGAAGGAACTCTGGTCCTGTAATGTCTTGGTAGCTCCGTTGACATTTCCCAGCGAGGACCTCTCAAACAACAAGCAATAAACTTGGTCCACACGAAACCGGAGAGTAAGGCCTGAGAGGATGAGCCTCCTAGAGCTACACAAACACTTTTATCAGTTAAAAAATCACCGAAATTGCCAAGTTTCTGTCGAACAGATTGCCGAACCTTTCGACGTCAAGACTGCGATAATTCCCCCAAGAGAATTACTCTTGGGATTTTAATAATGATTAGAATATTCCATTATGAGAGAATGAGTAAGTTTCCATAACAATAACTTCAAAGTGCTCAATAAGTAAAATTATAAGTAAAATTATATATATATAGTGTGTCAATCGATTTATTACAGATTAGTAAAATATCAATATTTTACTAAATATATGTCACAACAAAATGAAAATTATATCATCAAACGACCGCTTTAAGGTTAGTTATTTACAAAAATTTTATTCAAATTCATGCGATATTCACGAAGTTATGACATTTTATTCTTTATAGATGAATTTCCACTGTCCATCGCTTTATTGCAGGTCTTTTAAAATGTTGTTTTAGGGCAAAAATACAGTGTTTTATCTTGCGAACTTTACTTTTTATTATATTTTTCTGTCAAAGAATAATAAACAAAAAACATATCCTAGGTATAAGTCTTATATCATTTAATTATTTATTGACATATCCACCATTTCTTAAATAACTTTAAACAACCTTTTGTACCCCTGGGAAATCAATTGTTTGATTTTAAAAGGAGTTATGGCTCTAGCAACATCAACTATGTTGATCCACAAGGCATCCTTTGAAGTATATTGCTCTCCCCGCTCTTTTTAATATTGACCAGAGATATTCAATGGGGTTAATGTTTTGGAGAACACGGTGGTCAGGTCATGAGAGTTTCCCCAACAAATCCCATAGATTCAAGGAAGGCTGCAGTCGCCCCAAGCAAAATGGGATGGTACATTGTAATGTATAAAAATCATCTGAAAGCGACGTGACAATGGTAGGTGATCTAGTCATGTCGCCAAATGATTATCCAAAAAGACCGTGTACGCATTGCTGGCAAGCTTTACACCCTCTGGCACTCGGCATGGTCCAACCAGCTTATCCCGAATTATTCTCGCCCAAAATATGATGGATCCACCTCTTTGTTGGCGATGAACTTCTGTTCGTGTTTCAAACTTTGGTCCATTTATCCGGACAGTCAAGAGTAGCACAGGCCTCATCCCTAAATAGGACCTGTTGGAAATTTATTTTCATGTAATTCTGTGTGCAAGCCATTCGGTTTCCGCTATGTTGTTTGTTCGATGGAAGCCTTGGAAGAGGTTTGATGTTCCTTGCAGTCTTATTCACCACATTGTATCCGGCTTGCCTGGATTTTGGAGCGATTCCAGCTTTTGCAAAAGCGGAAGCACTGGTGCTGTTAATGTTTCGGTTGACTTCTCTACGAATTTTCCGAATATCACGATCTGATAGGTTTCTTCTGGTGCCCTTATTTTTTGGATTTGGTGTTGGGGTTGTTCAAGAATGATGCCAAGGTTCTTGTATCCCTTTCCAGCACTCTGGCTAAATTTTTGATGGACAATCCTTCTGCGAGTCCAGGAACTATCCTTTGCTTTTCGATAACCTTTATTCGCCTGATTTTTTGGCATTGTAAGAGATCTGCAATAAAGCAATGGACAGTATAAATTCTTTGATAAAAAATAAAATGCCATAACTTCGTGAATATAGCATGAATTTGAATAAAATTCTGGGAAATAACTAACCTTGAAGCAACTCTTTGATGGTACAATTTTCATTTTTTTTGTGGCGTATATTTAGTGAGATATTGATATTTTACTAATGTGTAATAAAACGATTGAGACAGTATATATTCTGATTTTTCTATAATTTTACTTATATATATATATATATATATATATATATATATATATATATATATATATATATATATATACTTTTAAAACAGTAATCTACATACATGCATGTTTCGGGACCCTACCCCTAACCTACCCCTCTTCAGCGAAACATGCATGTACGTAGATTACTGTTTTAAAAATAAATAAATAAATACAAATATTATTTGTTCTACGTCCAAAATAAAAAAAAAAATGGGCAATTTCTAAAACATACATCCGATCTTCAAGGTAGAGACGCCAACCTCAATATCATTAAAAAAAAATCAACAACAAAAAGCTATGTATATATATATATATATATATATATATGTATATATATATATATATATATATATATATATATATATATATATGTATATATATATATATATATATACAGTGGGTAGCTAAAATATTTGGTACATTGTTTTTTTTCATATTTTTTTAAAAATATCAAGTTTAATTGAATGAAATTTATAATCCATCTCTGAAGAGTTATTATCTATCTAAAATAAAAGGGAAATTAATATATATTCAGTTGACAAATATTTATTAACGAAAAATCAAATTACCAAATTATGCAAAAGTATTTAACATATTTACTAATATTTAGTTGTATATCATCTGTTCTGCCATACAGCCTCCAAATGCTTTCCATATCTGCCTATTAGTTTCTTACAAGCACTTGCTGGTAGTTTCAGCCATTCTTCTTTGCAAACTTTCTTCAATTCTTTGATATTCTTGGGATCTCTTGCATGCAACCTTAACTTCAAAGTTTTCCGCACATTTTCGCTGGGATTTAGGTCAGGTCACTGCTTAGACCACTGTAGAACACTAATCCCATTATCCTTAAACCATTTCATAGTTATTTTAGCCTGGTGCTTGGGATCATTGTTTTGCTGGAAGGTAAAAATCACAGCCCAATCCTAAATCTGCGGCACTCCTGAACAGATGCGTTGACAAAATCTTTGTGTATTTTGATGCATTCATTTTTCCGTCTATGTTTACAATTCCTCCAACTCCTTTTTCAGAAAAGCAACCCCAAATCATCACACTTCTACTTCCAACTTTTACAGTGGGAATGGTATTAGATGGTTTAAATTTTGTGCTCTTTTTCCTTCATACACTGGTGCACATATTTCTTTTGAAAAGTTCAATTTTAGTTTCATCTGGCCAAATAACTTTGTTCTAGAAATCATCCGATTCACATTGAAATTCACAAATTTCAAACGATCTTTCACATGTTTATGACTCAACAATGGAGTCTTTCTCTTGATTGTGTCCTTGCTTATCTCAATGCCTGCTTTCTGAAAATCCCTCTAAATTTCTGAACGAGCCAGAAATAGTTCTTTCTTCACGTTACGAGCAATGTAACGAGCAGTATCATCACGTAATTTACGTGGCCATAAATTCTTCTTAAGTGATTTTTTTTGTATTACCACATACTGCTTTCCACTTTCTCACGACAGCCCCAATTGTACTCATCGCCAAATTTAGTTCTGAAGCTATTTTCCTGTACCCCTTTCTATCTTTATGATTTACTGGTGCATATCATTAGTCAATTCCTTTATTTTAACCCTTTTAAAACAGCAATGAAAGGGACAACCTGCACAGTGTCTGAGAGCTGTGATCAACTGACCTGTAACGAGATAAAACCTTGGGATGCCTTCTTATTGGGTGAAATATTGTAGCAAGATTACATGAATGCTTAAGAAGGAAATTACTAATTGGTTAAAATATTATAGCAAGATGAAATGACTGCTTAAGAATGAAATTTAACAGTGTGTTAAATACTTTTGCATATGAGTAATTTGATTTTTTGTTAACAAATATTTATCAACTAAGTATATTCTTATTTCCGTTTTATTTTAAATAGATAATATCTGTTTAAAGATTAAATTTCATTCAAATTAACTTGATATTTCTTGAGTAATACGAAAAAATCACACAATGTACCAAATACGTTTGCTACACACTATATATAATTACAATTTAGAAATTCATGAAAACTGAATAACAATGTTTTTTTCTTCAAAATAATTTTTTTATTTACTACTATTTATACGTGTATTAATTTAAACCTTTTTGTCTTATACTTTCAGCCAATAATCACACACACACACACACACACACACACACACACACACACACACACACACACACACACACATATATATATATATATATATATATATATATATACTTGTATTAACTAAAAATTTCTGGTTTCATACTTTCAGCCCAAAACTGCCCCGCTATTATTAATATTGTCCCCAAAAGTTTTTACAAACAAATTGTTGGACATGACTCAGAAGTTGGAGCCCAGAAAGAGGCTGTTTGTGAACCAGGATACGGACTAGCTGGTAGCCCCAAAGCCTCATGCTTACCGTCTGGGTTTTGGACACTTACTGACTATAATTGCACAGGTAAGACTCAGGTTGTAAAAACAATTAAATTAATAAAATTAATGATGAAAATTCTATTTTGAAAGTAAGTATGACAGACTGACGTAAACAGTATTTTTAAATTAAGCATGACAGACTAACAAAAATACTATTAAAGTTTGGAGTATGTCTACTTGACATACCCTTATCTTTGAGTGGTCTCCAGGCCTTGATAAGTAGTGACTATATAGTAAAAACAAAGTACAAAGTCTTTGAAAAATTCCAAGAACAAATTGTTTTTGCTCTTGTTCATCCCAAACAATGTATATTACTACTTGAAACGTAAGGGCTACTATTTGGGATCATGTCTAACAGGGCACTGTGAGAAGTTGTGCAGCACAATGTCTGTTCATATTACATGTAAACTTTTGCAGTTTAGTACAGTCAGGGAAGCAGGAACCGGAAGGGAATTCCAAAGTCTAACAGTCCGAGAGAAAAAAAATATTAGAATAGCAGGCTTTCCGGCATCAACAGTGAAAGGGAGGGATTCTGCTGTTTGTTGGTGAATTGGGGGTATGCACACCGAGAGGCACAAGTGCTGAGTTTATAAAAACACATTCCATTAAAGTACTTGTAAAGCAAACGCAGAGGTGTGACATTGCAGTGATATGACAGAGGTTGGAACTTGGTTGTTAGCGCGGGGCCTATTAGATATGAGACTCTTTTTTGAACCCTGTCCCAGAGGGAGAGACAAGCGGTAGATGCACCAGCGCAGATGTGGCAACAATACTCCATGCATTGGCGAATGGTGGCTTTGTTGAATAGGAGTGGGAGTAGTCTTCTAGCACGATAAAGGGAACCCACCTTCTTTTCAACAGCCTTTGCAATGTCCTTAATGTATTTGTTCCAGTTCATGTTGCCTGTGAATATTAAGCATTAATATACACATTGGCAAATGAAGAAAAAACGATAAAACAATAAATATTATGAATGAGTCGCCAGTTGGCAAGAGCAAATTCAACAACAAGAATTTTGGAATAAAAATGAGAAAACAAGAATTAACAAGAAAAATATATTTATATTAACAATTTTATAGAAATGTAACATATACTTTGCAGTATCAAAGTTTGTTGAAGATTTAAAGTTCTTGAATAAGAGGTAGACAAAATCGTCAGAAAGTTTTTTTTCAAAGTTCCATTTTGGGTATTGTGTGTGTGAGTTTATCTTTTGGGTGTCTGTCTTCACTAGAGATATAACAGCAGACTTAAAGGAATTTCAGCATAGGGCATACCACCATTTTCTAAGATAAGCGTTGTTAATATATAGAGTCGAGGTGTGTTGTATCACAGGTGTCACCCAGAAGAACTCTGATTTAAATTTACCAACCTCTATTTTATATTCTTGGTTAATTTCACACGGAATTGTTACTTTTTGTGTATGAAGCGATTTTTACTGGTTGAAATATTTTGAAGAGAACAAAATGGAAAAAGAAAAAGGTAGGAATTAAAGTCATTTGCTTTTTAGCATTCATCTAAATCGCATGTGAATGTAAAAATCCTATGATGAAAGAAATGAAAATAAAAAAGGAGGAAAGAATAGGTCAACCCCTGTCATAGTACAGATGCACCATTGAATTCCTGGCAAAAGTGCATTGAGAATGGCGATAACTATGGAGAAAAAGAAATTCTGGAGCATAAAAGGTCACTCGTTTTTATGTAACCACTCCTGTCTTCGTAGTTTTTCAATTTTTTTAGCTAAAAAAATTAGAGGTTTTACTTTTTGGAACAACCCCCATATATATATATATATATATATATATATATATATATATATATATATATATATGTGTGTGTGTGTGTGTGTGTGTGTGTGTGTGTGTGTGTGTGTGTGTGTGTGTGTGTGTGTGGTAATAATATGTAGTAATAAATACTGATATATAATAAGGAGGAGTAAGATTGTACATTTAAAAACAAAAATAGGTTTAAGGTTCTAAGAATTCATACTAGAATTGTTTGCAAGGACCCATGACGTAGTGGATAATGTAAAATTCAGTTGTAAGTTCCACGTTTCTGCCGGTTAAAGGACGACTCTCAAAATACAATTGCAAATTATTTAAGACTTCTACTCAGTTATGGCTGATGCAACAAGAGCATGCTAGCCCCGCGGATTAAATAAAGGGGTTTGTTCGAATTCCATGCAGATTCCTGATTTTGATGGAAAGATTCTGGAGTTCAATAGAAATATTCCCAAATTTGAAAAGATTCACTTGTAGAAGGTCGGAGGGTACATCAGTCGAAACGTAAAAATAAAACTCAAGATTATAACAGGAGTCTGAAGAATCCAAGTGATATGAAAATCCTTTTTATTGAGTTCTTTTACGTTAATTGAAAAATATATCCATTAGACACCAAGTAAAGAAAATTCTCTGAACTTGAATTTATTCTAAAGACCCCTTAAGCTTAACTGTTTGATTTTAGACGTTTTCTAAAATCAAAATCATGTAATGGATTTTGATTAAAATTGTCTTTGCTAGTCTAGTCTCTGTTTATATGAAGTTATGTATGCGTATATATTTATATATTTATATGTATAGTATTCACGCCTAAACTAATTAACTAATCATTATAATTTTTAGAATACAATGGTTAGGTGAAAAGGGTCGTTAAGTAGGCTTCGTTTAGTTTTGTGCAAAGAGAACAAAGAGTGAGTTAAAGTGCGACAGGAAAATTCATATACCTCTGATTTTTAAAAATTCATATACCTCTGATTTTTTAAAAATTCATACACCTCTGATTTTTTAAAAATTCATATACCTCTGATTTTTTAAAAATTCATATACATCTGAATTTTTAAAAATTCATACACCTCTGATTTTTTAAAAATTCATATACTTCTGATTTTTTAAAAATTCATACACCTCTGATTTTTTAAAAATTCATATATCTCTGATTTTTTAAAAATTCATTTACCTCTGAATTTTTAAAAATTCATACACCTCTGATTTTTTAAAAATTCATATACCTCTGATTTTTTAAAAACTCATATACCTCTGATTTTTTAAAAATTCATATACCTCTGAATTTTAAAAAATTCTAAGAATAGGTATTAGACATCAATTAATTAATATTTTAACAATTTCTGTTTCTTGGGAATATTTTAAAATGTTTTATAGGGGAATAATACCGTCACAACCTCTCATTCGAAAACTCAGTACTTCAGATTTGCATTGAATTTGATCTATGGTCATTATACACAGATTAAGTAAGATTCCCTGAATTTCCATTTCATCTTAAGAGCACTTAAATAAGCTCTAAAATCAAAATTATGCAGTGGATTTTCAGCAAAATTTGAATGGTTCTACATTTAAGGTTTAGTTTCATAATGTTTTGATTCTAATATTTATAAATGAACATAAAAGTGGTGCAAACTAGTTCTGTCCTAAGAATTAATGTTACTCATCATAGATCAAGTATTCTTGTAGTTGTTAAATAATTAGAAATAAGTGCAAAACTGAATCTGCTTCGATCATAAAATTTTTTCTTGTCGAATTTTCAACGTTGAACCCCAAAACAATGTGTCTGACAAATCACTATTCATTTGTGCACATCTTAGTTAAGATTCAGTGTATGAATTAAGACCCAATTAAGATAATTTTTCACGGCCATAAATACATTTTGGTTGAAGATAGCTTATCTTGGATCTGATAAATATCTGCTCAACTAACTGTTGTTAACTCATGCAAACTAAAAACTGACATAAACAAACTCAAAACTTCTGAATATATTCACTTCAGAACCGGAAATCCTATATCCGGTCTTTTGTCTTTGTTATTGCCACACCTAATGAATAGAAACTTCGTTGTTGACTATTCATCCATGAACCAGATGTGACTGATTAAATGTATAATTGATTGTTATATTTTATAACTTATATTTTATAAGTTATATTTTATAACCTATATTTTATAAGTTATGTTTTATAAGTTATATTTTATAAATTATGAAGGTAGTTCCAAATGTTAGACCGCCTATTTTTTTAACTTAGAATTTAAAACGTTAAAGAACTAGGAAGACGGGAGTAGTACCATTAGAAATAGCGACTTTTTGAGCTTCAGAATTTATTTTTCTGCATATTCACGATTATTTTCAATGCAATGTCAGCGATGAAAACTGTCTTGGTCATAAAATTCCAGAACGTGCTTTGTCACACTGTTAATATCTGCAACAGAAAGATAGAATTTTCAAGTGATAAATGTAAAAGTTCAACAATCATCACAATGCAATTTGCAATCTCCTCTGATCTATTAAAAAAAAAGAATTAACCAATCAACATTCACCCGGATTTGTTGAATGTTTACGAAGCTGATGCGTGAGGTCGCCAAGCTAATCAAGAACCTTGATTCCAGTAAAGCAACTCGCCCTAACGGCATCCCAATTATAGTGTTAAAAAAGCTTCAACCAGAACTTGCTCCCATACTTACGAAACTGTTTAAGCGCTGCCTTAAGGAGAAGTGCTTTCCGACTCTCTGGAAGACCTCATCAGTTTGCCCTGTATTTAAGAATTAAGGTGATAAGTCATCTCCCTCTCAGTACAGACCAATAAGTCTCCTGTGTGTTAGGAGTAAGTTACTGGAATCCATATTAAATAGAAAAATAGTCAACCACCTCAGCAGAAACAACCTTCTTAGTGACACACAATATGGTTTCCACTCTGCAAGATCTACCGCAGATGTGTTGACGGTTATATTTCACAGGATTAGTGAATCTCTTGACAAAGGCTTCCTTTCTAGGGAAATTGCTCTTGACATATCAAAGGCCTTCGACAAGGTATGGCATAAGGGTCTACTTCACAAGATTTCCAGCTACGGTATAACTAGAAATGTTTTCTCAATCATTAAATCATTTATCTCTGATAGGCTCATAAGAGTAGTGGTCGATGGACAAAAATCGGAGGCCTGCAGTATTAATGCTGGAGTCCCTCAGGGGTCAATCCTGGGCCCAACTCTCTTCTTGATCTACATCAATGACCTCCCTAAACACATACTTAACTCATTCGTTGACATCTATGCTGATGACACGACCATCTACGGCAACACATCAAAGGCTGTAAATGACAAAGTTCTCTCTGATTCTCTCTCCTCTGATCTCGAGCGCATGGTTCAGTGGGGAAAGACGTGGCTGGTTACCTTTAATGCATCTAAAACCAAACTCCTATCCTTACATCATCAACGCTCTGATCCCCATCTGGCATCAATTGGGATGGATGACTCTCGTCTTGGAGAGGCCCCCTGTTTTGACAAGCTTCTGGGCTTGACCTTTACTCCTGATCTGAAATGGAACACGTACATCAAGTCTGTTGCCAAGGTCGCTGGAAAGATGGTAGGATCCTTCTACTGCTCCAGAAGATATCTCACTACTGATGCAATTCTCTATCTATATAAAAGTCAAGTACGTCCAAGGATGGAATACTGCTGCCATATCTGGGCAGGAGCTGCTAAAAACAGCCTATCCTGCCTTGACAGAGTACAAAATAGACTTCGTGGCTTAGTGGGGGATGCCTTTTTCTCTACCCTGCAACCTCTCTCCTACAGAAGAGACGTTGCGAGCCTATCCTTGTTTTATCGTTATTTCCATGGCAGGTGCTCGTCTGAACTCCAATCTATGGTACCCCCTCGATAATCTTTCACGAAAAACACCTGTCTAGCTGAATCCACTGTGAAAAATTTCCCCCACTCTTTATCTGTGCCTAAATCAAAACGTGGATTCCATGAACAAAGCTTCTTTCTTAGAACTGCACGCCTGTGGAACTCTGTTCCGTCTGCCTGCTTCCCACCTGACTACAACTTGGATGTCTTCAAGTCCAACGTTAACAAATTCTTAATGAACCGCCCCCTTAAGTAAACACTTCATCAAATCTCTACACTAACGTAATGTACTTGCAATAGCCCTTATCTCTGAGTGGCTTCCGGGCCTTGATAAGTGGTGACCACTGTGTAAAAAAAAAAAAAAAAAAAAAAAGATGTCAGCAGATGGATTTATTCATGAAACTTACTTTACAATGAATGCTTTTTTCTTGATTTAAATTTTAATTTTCTAAATATTTCCTAAAAATTATCCAATAATTATACAATAATATTGATTTCATTTTTCAATCGATTTTTCATTGAAATTATTTTAATCTTTCAATAAATTTTTCATTGTATTAACTTTGTACTGACAAAAATAATATGTTTTTCATTAAAAAAAATTGACTAGCATTTTTGCGAAAAAAAGAAAAACTCACAAAACTTTAATCCGGCAATTTCAAGCATTTTCCATAAACCACCTGGATTATTCTGCAATACAACGGCCCTTATACTGCATAAATACCATAAATTTAAATAATGAAAAAAAAAAAAAAAACAACGCTTGGGAAAAACACATTTTTTTAAAGAGAATAAAAATTAAATTAAACAATTTAAAGAAAATTGTTTGTTTATTAATTTGCACAACTCATAGCGCATACATGTAAAATTATTCCTTTATTTTATTCTATTTTATTTTGTTCTATTTTATTCTATTCTATTTTATTTTACTTTATTCTATTTTATTTTATTTTACTTTATTCTATTTTATTCTATTCTATTTTATTCTATTTTATTTTGTTCTATTTTATTCTATTTTATTTTATTTTACTTTCCTCTATTCTATTTTATTTTATTCTATTTTATTCTATTCTATTTTATTCTATTCTATTTTATTCAATTCTAATTTATTCTATTCTAATTTATTTTATTCTATTCTATTTTATTCTATTCTATTTTATTTTATTTTATTTTATTCTATTTTATTTTATTTTATTCTATTTTATTCTATTCTATTTTATTCTATTCTACTCTATTCTATTATATTTTGTTTTATTTTATTTTATTTTATTTTATTCTATTTTATTTTATTTTATTCCATTTTATTTTATTTTATTCTATTTTATTTTACTTTATTCTATTTTATTTGATTTTATTCTATTTTATTCTATTTTATTTTGCAGCGGAGGGTTGTTTAGTTCCATATGATCCTAAAGCCAATGGTTCAGGAGTATACGTGCAAGAATCTGATACTTTTAATTACACTTGTGACAGCGGCTGCACCATCAATGGAACAGAGGAAAGTAATATGACGCTGGCTTGCATAAATGGGAGTCTAGAAATGCCAAACGGTGACATATTCGCAAATGCGAATAAATGTGGAGGTAATAATTTGGCTAATAACAAAGACTACCTGTCTCAAGATGAGTTTAGTTGCTGCGAAAACTTAGAAACAATAATTAAGTCACACTATAACAAAAAACCTAATGAGACAAGTAGAGAACAAATAATAACAAAACGTGTTAAAAAAGTGACTAATAAAGTCGCAATAAAAATAACATCAAAGAGAACAAAAATATAATCACCAGAAATAGTAATAATTGGAATCCTAATAGCAATAATTCAAACAGAAATAAGAAAGTTAATAATTAATAGAAAAGTTGTAACTGTAGGAATCGTACATTTTGTCCACTACAAAATAAATGCCTTACCAAAAGCATCGTTTAGCAAGTCACAATAATTGCCAAAGCAAACCCGAATGACAAGAAGTACAATGTAGGTGAGAGCTCACTAGATTTTAAAACCAGATATTACAACCATAAAAAACACATCCAATAACAAAAATCGCTGAATAAAAACAGCATTAGCGACCCATTACTGGGAATTCAAAGAAAGCAGACGCTCACCAATAGTTGAGTGGAAAATAGTATGACAGGCCAGTACATGTAGAAATTTAGACAATCCATAACGGTTATGTCTGAATAAGAAATTCGAAATTCTAAGACCACAAAAATCTATTAAAGTGTAGAAGTAAAATAGCAAACTATTGTATATACAGAATAAACTTTACTTTAGAATGTATTCATAAGAAAAAATAAAATAATAACATAAAAAGCAAAACTAAACCAAGATATAAAACAAGAAATAGAAAAACTACTCCAAGCACACACAGGTGGTAAAATGAGTTCACTTTTTAATTCAACAAAAAAAGAGAGTGTGTCACCCCAACATAAACAGAACAGAAAATAGGAAGTAAAATTAAGCTGGGCCTTTGTTTGAGAAAAACATTGAGATTAGCCAATGAAAATATCAATTTGTTGGATGGAATAACAATGGATCCGATTGGTTAGCTATCTAGACTAAACACCATTTGTATACAAAACATTGTACATATTATTTGGATTAATGGATTACTGTTCTCATCTTGAGTTATTTCAAAAACGTTCCATCTTGAGTTATTTTCAAAACGTTCTGCCAATATAACCTCCGACCTTCTTCAGATGTATCTTGTGAAACTCATGAATCTTTCTGTTGAACTCAAGAATCTGCTCGGAATATCAAATGGAATCCTTTACAACTACGACCGGGTAGAAGTCCTAAGTAATTCACGGTGAATATCACTCATACTAAGGATAGAAGCAACGTTCAATGTCAGAACAGAATTTTACCAAACACTTTATCTGTTATGGGGAAAGTATGAATTTTGGGAGTTTTAAACATATTTTAGTTTTTAGGTGTACAATCTTAGTATACATCACTACTTGTTCGATTGAGTTTCAAACCCGGCTTGAGGTAATTGCTTGTCTAGCCGCACTGATGAGCTGTGATACAGCGAAACAGTACTGTATGTGAATGACTATAAATGTTCCCTATATTGGGTTTAGCATATTGGGAAGTGATAAACAAACTGTCATTAACGTATTAAGCGATGCTCTTTGTGTAAACAAATTAAGCTTAGGCGTTTGGACAATATTTGAACATTGTTAATTCACATTTCCATCATAGCAGTAGCCGAATAGTGTAATGGTTAGAAGCACCAACTGCCATCTAGGCGGTCGAGATTCACACCTGGCTTGAGGTAGTTGCTTGTCTAGCAGCACTGATGAGGTGTGATACAGCAAAACAGTACTGTATGCGGATGACTATATATATATATATATATATATATATATATATATATATATATATATATATATTAACTTTTATATATTACCAGCAGGCCGTCTGGCATTGCCCGGTCATAAAATATGCTTAAATATGATATTTTGATTAATGCAGATTTCGTATTTATTATTATATTATATTGGACCCAATAAAATGATTTAAAATTAAAAAAAAAATGACTCATTTGCCACCACCGAGAATCAAAACCAAAATATGTAGCTTATGATTTATTTTTTCCTTTGACGTTAATGCCTGACCTATGAAGACATGTTTACTGCAAAGCTAAAAAAAGCTAAAAATTAAAACATGAACCAATAGCTATTACACCATGCATGCATATTCGTAATGTCGTCTTTTGACCTTCACCTGACAAATTTCATTTTTTTAATTTTCACACTTTTGCACTGATTTTTCCTGACTAAAATCAAAACATAAAGTTTTGCACGAGTTCGAATACCTTATATATTAAGTTTCATGTCTGTAGACCAAAAACTGACGGAGGAGTTTGGTAGGCAAAATTTTTAAAATAAAAATATATATGCATACGTAAATATATACAGAAAGAATTTTGTGTTTACTATAAGCTTTTTAGGCAAATATTACTCAAGTATAAATCATGTAGAATATCTGCATGAATATAATTACACGTAATAGTAAAGTACAGATGATCATCCCATAAGAAAACCGAAAAACTAATAGGGAATTAATTAAAATGAATGTTTAAAAGAATATGCAAATTAGCTAGATCTTTTGCAAACAAGTACAATTCAATGACTCATATATAACAAAGTCGTATTTTCTTTTTAAATAAATAAAAAAAATATCAATCCACACACACAAGAAAACAACTAATTTATTAAGTAAAAATTATAGACAGAAGAACTATTATCAGTGAAATTATTTTTATGTGAAGAGGACGGAGCCCTTTTTATAATCAATAGATTTGAGGTTAGACCCGGTCGCCATATTGAAATTTTTAGCTATTTCACTTAAGAAAAGGGAAAGAAGGAACGAGAGATACTGTCAACAAGATAAACTATTCTTCTTTTTATTTATTTATTTATTTATCCCCTCCTTTTTTTTTTAATTAGAAAGGGTATCCATTTTAGCAAGAACCAAACAAATAATTATCAGCAGCTCGGAAAATTAGAATTAAAACAGCATGAAATTTGAATTTATTGTGGCATTTTATTCACACAATTCGGACAAAACCACTCCCCCATGGTGTCCTGCCAGAATCACCTTTTACTTCTAAGGGAAAAATATGCTTTAGCGAATGGACTTGCTCATACCCGTCCCCCAATACGCAGGTCGAGCGAACTTTTTCTATAATTACCGACGATTAGTCTAAGTAATTTTCCTAAACTCCAGAAGGGTCGAGACTTATTCGGAGATTTAGTGAGCATAATCTCGCATACAGACACCTCTGGGGGACATCTTCACTTCCCACCCATGAAAAGGTGTTGAGTTATCGATATTCCCCTCATCAAGATTCTTTTAAACTTACTCCCACAGCTATAGACGATAATGTCAAAACTAAACGTGGGATTCTATCTCAGATTTCGAGTGTATACGACCCATTGTCGTTGCTTTTCCCTGTCACTATTCAGGGGAAGATTTTATTTAGTCAATTGTGAAAAACAATTTATCATGAGACCAGCAGATCCCTGAAATCATCTTCCAACATTTTAATTTGCAAGTTCGCGCAATTGGAATTGCAGAACCTAAGCTCGAATCCTGCTTCATTTAACCTATCATGGACATTGCTATAAACTGAAAGTAAGGAATCACGGTCACAACTTAATTGTCAACATAAAACTTATTGAAAATTGTATAAGAGGCCAAATCAGCCTTATCTTTTTCAGCATGGGGGTTGAGAAAGAAAAAAACTAAAAATAAAAAGACTGGCATTAAAGCCAAAAATAATAGTCTTGTATCTAAAAGGTGTACAATTTATCGTTCACCTTAAGAAAAAAAAAACGAAATGTCTTCTTATCTTGAATAGATTTAAGATGAAACCGTAAAAAAAGCCTTACGCAAAAACATTATTGTTTTTCTAAAGGCTAGTTATATTCAATTATTATAATTGAACTGTTAAATTGACATCAGAGTAAACGACGTTATTGAGTGAAGTACTCTCCTCCCAACGCTTTAGTGAACAATTGAAGGCAGGGAAGATGTTACCCGCAGACCCTCCTTGATAACAGGTCTGCGGGGGAGCCAAATGTAATTCTCGTATATTCCAGGTGGAACCAAGAATGCTTCAATTATTCTGCAAGTCTTCATATTTTCTGAAAACTTGCAGGTAGTCATCATACATGCTCTTATTAGTTAAGGATTCTCTCACCGCTGCATTATTCACAGAGAGTGTACATAATTAGACTCTACTTTAGAAAGTTTCTCAGAGTCCCACGGCAGATCAATATAATATTTTCCGTCCTGAGGATGAAAGATTCTTTAAATTTATTCATCTTCCTTTCATGACAGGAAGACAACTTAGTGTTCTCGTCAAATTTATACTGGAAAGTGATACCCAAATTTAAAATGTTAAATTTTAATTAAAAAAAAATCCTTTTGCATTATCTTCAAATGCCGTTGAAACGTATTAGCCCCAAATAGTAGATTTTGATTTCCTTTCAGGAGGTAAACTACGCTGGATTAGGCCGTAAAAAAAGTATATTTTAATATGTAAATTAATCAAGTAGTTTTTCTTACATTAAAAAAAAAACATGTTTACTTTTGTTTGAAAACAATTCCAACTTGCAATAAAAATACAAATAAAATAATCATAAATAAACAATTTTGAGCGCGAAAAACATCTAGTTTTTTTTAAGCAAGCTCTAGTTTTAATCATGCAGAATCTTCCAAAAATCAAGTAATTATCCAATCAATACGAAATTCTCACCGATTATGAAGTGATAAACGAACCTTGTAAAGGTATATTTTTTATAATCAATATTTATATATATATTTGCCAACAATCCCCTTCTTTATTTGTGGGCACAAATATGCTTAAAATAATCAGCCGAAACTAAACAAAATATATTGTATTGTTAGGAGGGTGACGATTGTTAAAAACAAACAAACAAACAAACAAAGAAAAAACTGTACGCGTATCAGATTTTAAGGTTGAAAATCCAAATTTTGAAAATGTTTAATTTTTCATTTTTTTTTTTTTTTTGAAATGCGAAATTCGTTAAATATGTTAATAATAATTATTATCTTTCAGATTAGCAAAAAAATATATTCATTCATTATTTTTACGAAAAATATTACTTTTAAATCTTTGAAAAATAAATTAATAATTTTATTTTAGTGAGCGCAATAGACCATTATATAGGAAATGCTTTGAAGAATCGATACCACAAAAAATCGCTAAATAATTGCACGTTTCTTTTGGCAATATTTTATTACATGCTAATTTTTTCATCTATGGAAGACTATACGCGCCAAAACAGTTGTTCTATATTTACAAACATTTATTACTTCCCCCCTTTTCAGAAATTACGAATTATGAATTTATTTTGTCTTGTAATACCTTCCGTAGTTTCTTTAAAATTAACGTTAAATGTTCAATTTCGATACGGGAAATCTATATAATGATATAAAAGATACAATTACTTGAAACTAGCTGGACGCCCGGCGTTGCCCAATCGTATAATACGCTTAAACATTATATTTTAATTTATGCAGATTGAGTATGTATTATTATAGAACTAATCCTCTACTGATTATTATATATCACGAGGAATCATTTATCCTGTAGATTAATTCGCAATTTTTTATAATAATAATAATAATAATAATAATAATAATAATAATAATAATAATAATAATAATATCGTTCATCGAATTCCGTCTGTGCTTGTTTACAATATCACATCAGCTGATATTTGGGCGTAACGATGAATGCTCTGGAAAAATCACTTCTGATTAATATTTAGTTTAAAAATATGTAAACAAAGAAATAATTTGCGGATATTTTAAATGGTACCTATTCTTTTATTGTAAATTGAACTCATTATTAAGGAAAAAAATCACATAAAATGGTGAAGTACACCCGGGCCTGAACACAGGATCGTTCGATCTGTAGTCGAATGCTCTACAACTGAGAAATATCTCTAGATGTCAATAATTTTTTTCTTAATAAAAAAAAATCATTGCTAAGATTTTATTATCTCTCTTCCCTGTAAAAATTATTTTATTAAAAAAAAATGAGATTACCTAAATTAATGGATATTTTTATAATCTTCAAAAATACAGAAATTAAGAAATTTAAAAATATAATTGAATTCTTGATATTTTTGGCTTCCATAGAAAATGGTGTTTTTTTTATTTAAATTTTAAAATTCTATCAAAAATAGCAAAAAAGTTTTATATTATTCTGCTTTTGTATATAATAAAAAAAAATATTTTTAGGATTGGATTTTTCGATTTTCGATACTTATCGGATGAATTTCTGAACACAAATTATCTAAGAACACTACCAGAAGTATAAATTACCTTTGTGTGAAATTTGCAAAAGATAGGCTCAGACGTTTCGAAACCTATAAGGATAGAACACACACACACACACACACAAAGTGACTTTTATATAATAGAAGAGAATCAGATACTTATGTTATATCTTTGCATATTCTGATAACAAATCATTCTAAATCTTGCTTAGACAATAAATAAATAAATAAATAAATAAAATAATTGATTTAAAAAGCTTTTAAAAATATTTAATTGTTCATTCATCGATACAAATAAGGGTGGTGAATGGTGTTTTTTTTAATTTAAAAGTTAAAATTCTATTAAAAATAGCAAAAAAGTTTTATATTATTCTGCTTTTTGTATGATAAAATTCAGGCTGTTATCTTTCTGAAAAAAGTTGCTCAAGAATAATAAATTTTAATAGATTTGAATTCGTTTAAAAAAAAAAAACAGCTTATTTTTCATTTTTTGGCCGTGCCTAAAACTTATTGCAAAAATCCCTTGAAAGATAAATATTAGTCTTCGTAACTATTTTTAAAATAATAAAATCAAGTCTTAAGATGGTAAAGTAAAAAAAAAAAATTATTTTACAAAAAAAAAAAAAAAATGAGTTTAGTAACAGGAATTGTTAAATAAAAACAAACAAAAAGGTGATGCGCAGATTTTCTATGGAAGCCAAAAATATCAAGAATTCAATTTTATTTTTAAATTTGTTAATTTCTGTATTTTTGAAGATTATAAAAATAACAATTAATTTAGGTAATCTCATTTTGTTGAAAGAAGAAGGAAGAGCTGATTTACGTAGAATATTTTTTTACTTGTTTTAAATGATGAGTCAATTTATTCGTAGATGTGTTGTCACGTTAAATTAAATTAATCCTTTTTAAACCAAAATTAAAAGTCTATTTTAAGTGTGAATAATATCAATTACATTCATTGATTATACGGATACTATATTCATTGAAAAAAATTAAGCTAAAATAATTATTTATTAATATTTTTATAAGTTTCTGTTTACTTTTTGTTTGTGTTTAAAAGATTAAGCACTTAAGTATATCTATATAAGGAAAAAAATATTTTTACACGTGAAAAATGTAATGAAAAATGCTTTCACGGCAGCTCCGAAAACTCGGAAATTCAGATAAATTTTCAAAGTTAAATAATCTTATTGTAAAAATCCGTTGAAAGATAAATATTAGTTTTCTGGAACTATTTCAAAGATAATTTATAAAGTAATGTCTTAAGATATTGAATTAAACAAAAACTGTGTTTAATGCTTAATTATCCTCAAAAAGCGAGTCATTGCTATATAAAAACAAACCGGAAAAAAAGGAACCGGTCATTGCTTTATAAAAACAAAACAAAAAGGTGATGTGCAGATTTTCTATGGCAGCTGAAAATATCAAAAATTCAATTTTATTTTTAAATTTGTTAATTTCTGTATTTTTTTTGAAGATTATAAAATATCCATTAATTAAGGTAATCTCATTTTGTTGTAATAAGAAGGAAAAGCTGATTTACTTAGAATGTTTTTTTACTTGTTTTGTCCGATTTTAACTTAGTAACAGCCAAATAAGACGTATTTAAATACTAGAACCTGTAAAAACCAATTGCATATAACCATTTACAAGTAAGACAAGGAGAAAGAAGGGGGAGTAAAAACCACTTTAAATAATTATAAACTTTTATTTAAGGAAGAGAAAAATAAATTGAAAGAGGAGGGAGAAAAATAATAATACAGTCTGAAGTTCACCTTTTAACCGTATAACTTTTAACTGCATTTTGACTGCCAAAAATGTCCCCTTTTGACGAACCTTAAAGGTCTTAGTAACAGTTCAGGAGAGAGAAAGAATAGAATTAAAAGATAAGAAAAGATTAAGAAAGAGGCAGAACTTACTTTGAGGTAAGAATAATTTTTTTTTAGAAGCAAGGATAATTTATACGGAATTTTTTCCAGAGAGAATTGTCATTCCTGCTTGAGATAGCATAAAACAAAAAAAAGTCTCGTGAGATTTAATTCTTTTTTATCAAATAAATCTGCATCTTTTTCAACTTTCTATTACTCATATTAATCGGCTTTTACGTGGGAAAAACATTACTTGACCTGGCGTAGATTCGGCAGCTTAGTCGAACGAAAACTTTTTTCTTATTAGAGAAGGCCCTTTCTTCTTGCTGCACCATTGAAGGTTATACACTTTCCTTTTCACTTTGAATATTTCCTAAGTAACAAGCAAATTATTGTTGTTTGCGCCGTCACTTTTTTTTTTCGCTTATTTCTTTTCCTCTAGACAAGACTTCGACCTGAATTTTTAAGACTTTTCTGTCTGAAGTCAGCCGGCATTTTTCTCTTCATTTTCGTCACCTAAACGAAAATTTAACTGACGAAATAGAACCTTCATCTCGCGCCTCCTGATGTCTCGCCACGATGGGTTACTATATCCAAGTCCGACATTTTCAAATGACGACCTTTCACTCCCAAATGCCAAGGCAGCAACTGCATTTTTTCACTTCCATTTTGCTTAAATCGGCGAGCAAAAATCACTCGAATAATTGACAAAAAAAAAAAAAATAGTCACGTGCTATCAGTAGCAGTCTAGAACTACTTGCATGGGGGGTGGGTTAAAGAAAGAAGAAAAGAAAAAGAGAAAGAAAGGTAGATGGAAAAATTAAATTCTAACAGTTTTACATGATGAATCAATTTATTCTTAAACGTTTTATAACAATAAATTACATTAATCCTTTTTAAACCAAAAGTAAAAATGCATTTTAAGTGTGAATAACGTCAATTAAATTCATTAATTATACTGGTAATTTATTCATTGGAAAAATGTAAGTTAAAACAATTATTTATTAATAATCAAATAGAATACGGCAGGTGGGATGCAAATCCTGTTTTTTGGTTTGTTTTTATTACAATATCCCTTTTTACAATGCCTCCCCACGGGTCAGACACGATGGTCGTTTTTTAACGTGGAGAAAAGGAAAAAAATTATCTCAGTCGTGAAAGGTTTCTTGTCCACTGATGTTGCTCATCCGTATTTCTACAAATGAGTAATTTTGAATATTTCTCTAAATTACGCGTTTGTAGAAATATTCCCATTTTGAATTATTTTTTTAGTAATACTTGGCCTCAATTTTTTCTATTTTCTTTTTAAGATTGTAAAAAAAAATTATTAGGCTGACGTTTACACATTCATGCGCACAAGGAAACTATAATAATATTATATTTGAAATTCTCGTGAGAATTTTTATCATTAAAATTACATGAAATATTTTTGCAATTATATTATTTTTTGGTGAAAATATTAAATAAACAATGCTTAATTCAATAATACAGGGTGACCCCCCCCAAAAAAAAACAGAGGACATTCAATTGTTTTTCTGAGCATTTTACAGTCAACGGAGAAAAAAAAGCCAAAGACCTAGTGTTTTGATGTGATGTTTTGAATATAATAAACTAGTTATGACCAAAGTTTCATTTCATTCGGACAAAACACTAAGAAACGGGGCCTAATTAGAGTTGAGGCCCGTTTTTGTGGGTCAGCCTGTAATATCGTTAGTTTGAGAAATTAATTTTCTTCGAGTCATATTGATTTCATTAACACAGGCGTTAAGAGTTTTTTCGTAATATTATTGAAATATTAAAGAAAATTGAATTTTTCGTAATATTATTGAAATATTAAAGAAAATTGAATTTTTCGTAATGTTATTGAAATATTAAGAAAATTGAATTTTTCGTAATATTATTGAAATATTAAGAAAATTGAATTTTTCGTAATATTATTGAAATATTAAAGAAAATTGAATTTTTCGTAATATTATTGAAATATTAAGAAAATTGAATTTTTCGTAATATTATTGAAATATTAAAGAAAACTGAATTTTTCGTAATATTATTGAAATATTAAAGAAAATTGAATTTTTCGTAATATTATTGAAATATTAAAGAAAATTGAATTTTTCGTAATATTATTGAAATATTAAGAAAATTGAATTATTCGTAATATTATTGAAATATTAAGAAAATTGAATTTTTCGTAATATTATTGAAATATTAAGAAAATTGAATTTTTCGTAATATTATTGAAATATTAAAGAAAATTGAATTTTTCGTAATATTATTGAAATATTAAGAAAATTGAATTTTTCGTAATATTATTGAAATATTAAGAAAATTGAATTTTTCGTAATATTATTGAAATATTAAAGAAAATTGAATTTTTCGTAATATTATTGAAATATTAAAGAAAATTGAATTTTTCGTAATATTATTGAAATATTAAGAAAATTGAATTTTTCGTAATATTATTGAAATATTAAAGAAAATTGAATTTTTCGTAATATTATTGAAATATTAAAGAAAATTGAATTTTTCGTAATATTATTGAAATATTAAAGAAAATTGAATTTTTCGTAATATTATTGAAATATTAAAGAAAATTGAATTTTTCGTAATATTATTGAAATATTAAGAAAATTGAATTGTTAACATGCTTGATTTTCATAAACAAGCAAATATGAATGAATGCATTATTTTTAGTACTTAGAATTATAATTTTAGTAAAGGCGTTTTTTGTTTACACAAAATAATACGTTTTCACTAAGATAAAAAAAAAATGTAGGTTCTGTGATCATTAATTATTAAATACTAAAATTTCATCAAAATTTGTTGATTTTCTGAATTTTGGTGAATTTTTAAGTGAAGGAAAAGGTCAATATATTTAAACATTTTTGGGATCGGCTATTCATTTTGCATGTATTTCACCATAAAATAAAGGATTCCGTTTGAAATTCTGTGCAAATTCCCGAGTTAAGCAGAAAGATTCCCAAATTGAGCAAGATAAACCTGAAGAAAGTCGAAGGATCAATCGGCCGAAACGTTGTAAAAATAACACCCAAGATGACTGCAGTAGTCCGAATAATCCAAATAATACGAATAAAAGAGAGTTTTAAATATATGTAACAAGGTACCAAACTACATGCAATTTTAAAACAGTAAAATCTGCACCCCATGCTGGTAAACAATCGATAGATAAGACTTGCTCATAAATAACTGCGAATATACTGCCGATATAAACAAACATGGCAAACCAGAAGAAGAAGCTACTCAGCAGCAAATGGTGTTCTGTCAGATTCAGTTCCTGATATTAAACTGCATCTGTAATATAACTTCTGGCAAGAGTTTCAGTTTCCCAAATTTATTAATTAATTTTATTTATTTTACTTATGTTCTCCCAAACAAGGCATATCGCCATTTGAATGCAAGGAGCTACCATTTGGGACAATGTTTAGGGGAGATGAACTAGATGTTGGTTTACGTGACATTAAAACTTCTGCATATCAGTACAGTCAGGGAAGCAGATGGCAGGGGGGAATCACAAAGTCGAGCTGTTTATGTTGCTAGGTTCGAATCTATTGACTGGTGTCAATCGTGACACCCTGCACTGAAGGTTCCCGGAGGGATGAAACACTAGTGTCTGTAGGTATTTAAGTATAGTAAATAATTATATGTATATAATGATGAGCTGTGAAACAGTGAAACAGTACTGTATGTGGATGACTAGAATACTTCCTATCTTGGGTTGAGCATATTGGAAAGTGATATACAAACTGCCATTAGCGTATTAAGCGACACTCTTTGTGTAAGCAAATCGAGTGGAGGCATTTGAACGATGCCAAAACACCGTTAATTCATTACCCACACAGCAGCAGCCGTATAGCATAATGGTGAGAAGCCTTGACTGTCATGACTAGCTTGAGGCAGTTGCCTGTCTAGCCGCACTGATGAGCTGTGAAACAGCGAAACAGTACTGTATGTGGATGACTATATATATATATATATATATATATATATATATATATATATATATATATATATATAGAGAGAGAGAGAGAGAGAGGAGAAATATATAAACACATAATAGAAAACATAAAAATAAAATAAAAGATAAATAAAAAACGATACATAGAATATAATAAATATGATAAACACAATAAATACAACAAAAACAGAAAAAAATAAAAAATGAAAACCACTTTGTTGGATTGCTTTTCTGCAAGATTTTTTTTTTAGACTTTACTCTGTGTTTTCGTTTTTGAAGGAATGTATGTGGTTTGAGATTCTCAATTTTATTAAATTAGAAGTCGCGCCTATATATATGTGTGATTTTTTTTATATCAGATTTCAATTTAGTTTCATTATTCAAATGTCCATTTGGGTTAATATCGTGATTGGTATTTAAAATTGGGTGGTTTTGAATTCAATAACTTTCAGAAGAGTGTGTTTCTCTCATTATAATTCGACATTATCTGGAAATTTAAATAAAATACTTCACAATTGAAAACAACAACAACAACAAAAAACTAATTATATACAAGCTTATGAGGAATTTTGGACTGTGTTAAATTGGAAACAATTACAATAAAAAATAAAAAATAAATAAATAGCAAAGCAGTATTAAAAATTTGGAAAATGTCAAACACGTGTGCGCATTTGATTAAGAGAGAAAAAGGCCTAAAACGGTCCGTATTCTCTCCTGATGACCCAACATTATCTGAAAACTGCAATGAAATACTTCACATGTAAAAAAAGCTAATAAACATGATTATATATATATATAAGCCTACAAGGTAACCTGTTTCTTTCAAAACACAATATCTTCTATTGTCCGCTTGTTTCATACTGAGTCCATGAACTGTGATGTTATTACTTGTTGTCTATAATAATGTTTAAGCGGAATACAGACATTGTTTTTTGTTTCTCTTTAAATACTAGGTTTGTGTCATGAGCAAGTAGACAATTGCGACAAATGTGGGGATAACACTGCTACATGTGAAACCATATCAACGGGGAAGCATTGGTGCAGTTGTAAGTCAGGATCCCAAGGTACAACCTGTGAGGTAAGAAATAGAAGTGTTTTTTTTTACTGTGAAAAATTCGCTCATGCATGGAATATTGTTGCTAGATCTTGATGCATCTACTACTAGTTTCTCACTCTTAGAAAGGGCCCCCAAAAGAGGCTCAGATCAAATACTTCTCGCACTATCGCTCATGCTTCAACCTCTCATCAGCACAATACCACAACCCTGTGCCTGTTTAACAAGTAATTTAATGGAATGTGCTTTGATGCACTCACAGTATCCCTATCGACATACATACTCCAGACTAACCCGACAAGCAAATCCCACCAAAGTTGAGGTCTATAGATACCAGAAAGCCTTCTACTCTGATAGTTTCTATTAGAAGCAAAAATGCGGCATTCAATTCCTGGCAAAGTGAATTGAAAATAGTGGTTACTATGTAGAAAAATAAATTCTGGAGCACAAAATGGCCCTTTTTTTAATGTTATCACTCTTGTGTCTTCATAGTCCTGATATATATATATATATATATATATATATATACATACATATATATATATATACATACATATATATATATATATATGTATATATATATATATGTATATATGATTGTCAGACGAGTGTCACTTCCTTAGACACTGAAAGTCCATGTGCCCGAAGTCCTGCCAGCGACTTGCACACCCTCAAGCAGACATGACACTGAAAACGGTCATTGATACACACACACACACACACACACACACACACACACACACACACACACACACACACACACACACACACACACACACACACACACACACACACACACACACACATATACATACACATACGTATATGCACATACATACACATACACACATATACACATACATACATACATATATGCATATATACATACACATATGCACATACATACACACATACAAATACTCACATACATACATATACACATACATACATATACATGCACATATATACACATACATGCATACATGCTCACATATACATACACATACATAGCCAGCAACAAGTCAAACTGCAGACCAGCTTAATGCGGGTACTGATCTTCCACTTTATGGTTTTTAAATCAAAGATTTGCTTCTCCTAGAGGAGTTGCCGTCACCACGGCTTACGGGAGCCCTTTCCATACCAATGCTATTTGGTCCATGTCTGGGATTTAGGTTGCTGGGCACCAGAGCATATTCCACACACCGGTGGGTCATGCATGCCGCAGCTGGCAGGGCTTAAGCTTCTCTTAAGGTTTCTGTCACACGACAGGTAAAAACAGGTGGTCATGAGCTGCGGTGTCTATGCAAATCCCAAACCAAAGGAGTGACCAAAACGGAAGAATTCCCCAGCGATCACGACGAACGTGATGATGGGTCCAATTAAATTATTTTAAATAATTTGCTTTTACCTATGCATGTCCAAATCAATTTAAATAAATTAATACATAAATAAAAACAATACATGTCCGACAAAAAAAAAAAAAAAAAACAATCAGAATTTTTGTAGGAATTTTTGACACCCCTAACACGAAACTGCAAATAAAATATAAAAAAACTCGTAATTTCTCTTTTAAAGGTGTGTTGTTCATTTTCTTTATGGATTACACTTCCAAAATAAACTATTAAAGTTGTATAAAAAGTAATAGAAATATTTTTTTTTAAAATAGTAATAAAATTAATTGAATGTTGCGAGTTCAGTATTTTTCAATTTTTAAACTTTAAAAATCTATCAAAATTTTTCTATTGATTCTATTTTTACGATATGTTCAGGGTCAATGTGAAATTTTATGCTCTTTCCAATAAACCGAATATAATATTTTAGAATTTCAGACAAACGTTTTTTTTTTAATTCACGCCCCCCATTTTCAAATGTCTATTAAAAAGTAAATAATTAATTTATGTAGCAAAGTTTTATATATCACAAATTGAAGATAAAAGATCAAGAAATAATATATTCAAATCTAAAAAAAAAAAGTAGTGTTTTTTAGAAATTTACCTGTAAAGTCCGAAGTTTAAAACCTTTTAAAAAAAAAACCCACGTTGTTTGTTTTTGTGTGTGTGTTTTTTTTTTAATGAAACCTTGGTCCTTGCTCCTTTAATTGAAAAAAAAATTAGGGTTTGAATGACATTTTTCGAGGAGTTATAAGCTTCGAAATATGGCGGGTGGAATTATTCAATAGTTTTCACGAAATTTCTGACACTGCTCGTAATGGACAGACCTTGATCGCAATCCTCTGTTAAAAAAAAAATTAATCGTTATAAGGACGCTTGGTCTCTTGGATGTTTATGATAATGATGATGAACACAAATAAACATAAGTAAAAAAAATAATACATGTCCGACAGAAGCGATACGTGTAATGGGCAGACCTTGGTCGCAATCCTCTGTTAATAAAAAGTTCATATAGGAAGAAAAATACAAAAAAACGTTTTAAGGACGCTTGGTTTCCTTTTTTTTTCCCTACATGAACTTTTTTAACAGAGGATTGCGACCAAGGTCTGCCCATTACACATATCGTTTCTGTCGGACATGTATCATTATGTATATTTGTGTTGATCATATATATACATATATATATATATATGATGATTGCAACGTCTTGTCAGACGAGTGCCACTCCCTCAGACATTTAAAATCCATGAGCCCAAATGCCTGAGGGAGTATCTATACAAAGATGTTACAGAGTCTTAGCTTTGTACGACAGCTAAGTCTCTCTCTCGGTTCAAAATGTTGAGATCCAGCAACAAGCAAGAGCAAGATAGCCAGCAACAAATTAAACTGCAGACCAGCTTAATGCGGGTACTAGTCTCCCGCTTTGTTTTTTAAATCAGAGATTTGCTTCTCCTAGAAAGGTTGCCTTCACCACGGCTCATGGGAGCCCTCTCCACCCCAATATACATACACACACAAATATACACTGTGCTAGTTGGCCGTTGACCCAGAAAAAGAGTTCATTCGCCCTTTGGACGGTCTTGTTTTTAATCCTTCAGGGAGACTAGCCACCCTCCTCACCAAACAAGTCTGGTGGGGGAACCAGTTTAGTCGCCGGTGACCCGACCATGAGGCAGGTAGTACTGGGTTACATGGTACCAGTAGCATATGACATGACCTGACATATATATATATATACTAGCTGTACCCTGCCACGTGTTGCTGTGGCTCAAATTGGCGCAATGGAAAAATTTCAAGCATGTTTCTTATAGGTTTAATTTTCCATTTTGCATGGGTACACAGTTTTTGTTGTTCCATTTTCTTAGCTGATATAGAGATTTTCCGGTTTGGTGACTCTTGAATACGTAATATAAATTGTCCATGTGAAAAAACAGTCAGTGTGTAACTGTAAGGCTCACAATTGTAAAGATTGTTCCCTGTGCTTTGTTGCTGGTTATTGCAAATGACAATAAAATTGGAAAGTTCAATTTCCTAAAGTGTAATGATGTATCCGGTGGAATCATAGGAATGCATGGAATGAAGATATATTCATCTGTGAAAGGTCCTGTTAAGATTGTTGTTTCTATGATATTGTTTGTTAATTTTTTTTAATGCAAGCTATGTGCCATTGCAAAGTTTGGATTGGTTTATATTTCACAACATGATAATTAGTACACCAAATTTCAGTTGCAATACATGCGGTGGCATCCCTGGCAAATATAGCTGTTGGATAATTAACCACTTTATCTGCTTTCAAAACAGTGTCGATGGATTTGTATTTGACTACCTCACTTGGAATTTTACATTGAATAATAGCGTTAAGTTCATGGGCATCTTTGTATTGACCTGCAAGAATAGCTCATTCACTCAGTCAAATGGAATTCTTATAATTTGAATATCTGCAAAAAACATTTTAAACTAACTATTCTTTTGATGAAATAAAATTACAGAAATTACAGAAGTTAAAAGTCCAAGAATTTTGCCCTTAATTCTAATCAGCTGGCACTTTTTCGTATCCAATTTCCCACAAGTGATGCAAAAGTTTTTGTGCGGATCGAACAGTCGGCAACTGGACATGCATATTTTGAGTTAAGTTTAATGTCTTCACATGGAACAAAAAAGTAGAGTATTTGAGGCAAGTATTTATTTCATCTGCTGGTGTTGGTTGAAGAATAACAGGTAACATTTGTCTGAAATCTCCTGCAAGCAATATTACTGCATTCCCAAATGGTCTGACATTGCCACGCAAATCTTGCAAGGATCGACCAAGAGCCTCAAGTGATTTTTTGCATACCATTGTGCATTCATCCTAAACAATAAGTTTGCATTTCTGCAATATTTTTCCCCATATTGGATGTTTTGGAGATGTCGAACATGAGATTTTTGAAAAATTGAATGTTTTAAAGTAGAATAAATAATTCTTCTACTTGGCAGCAAGGTCGCAGGTATTCCTCATGCAGCAATGGCTAAGGCTATGTCATTTTGTTACCAAATGGCTGCCAAAATCAATTTAATTAGAAAGGTTTTACCAGTTACTTCTGGTGCTGTTCAAGGTAGCAGTAATTTCCAAATAACTTCTATTCTCACAGTCAGTAAATTAGGTGACTAAAATAGGATTTATCCATGTTTTGACAATGCCTTATTCACTGTAATTAATTTAGGAGACTAAAATAGGATGAGGGATTAGAGATGGACAGATAGAGAGGCAGATATATAGATAGAAAAGAGAAAGTGAGAGGAACATAGAGAAAGAGAAGGAGATAGAGAGATAAAGGGATTGATAGATAAACAGAGAGAGAGGGGGAGAGTTAGAAACAGAGAGGGATGAAACAGAGGAAAGGAGAGAGATAGAAGGAGTTAGAGAGAGAAAGGGGCTCAAAGACAGATGGAGAGGGTGATATAGAGAGAAAGATAGATTGAGAGAGGGAAAGGGAGAGATGGATAGAGAGAGATATTAAGAGAGGAAGAGAGAGAGGGGGAGAGAAACAGAAGGTGAACTACACTTCACCGTTTGTTTCCTCGTTCAGTAGAGAAGAAATCTTTCGAGACTGAGGCAATTTTAATGTTTTGTTATTATCCAGAGTACCCCTTTTTTTGGGGGGGGGACTAGATTTTCCTCACATTAGAAACCGACCGGGTTATCTGTACTTTCATTTAACAAATTAATAAAAGAAAAACATATTGTAAAATTTGAATTTAACATGAAAATACTATTTTAAAAAATAGCACGATAACATTAGTGCATAAGTGCCACTTTAGGTACTCCTTGGGCGTTGAGTTCCATGGCGACCAGCATAATTATTTAATGATCGCTCCCTTAGCCCCCCCCCCCAGTCAAGGCTAATGCATGCGCACGTAACATTTTTTTTATTTACTGATGTTGGCTTAGTAACTAAACGATTTATTGATAATTTCGTAACCCTTAAACGCCTGCCGGAAGATTTAAATTGGTTCATTATTGTTGTAATGAAAAAAAAAGTTACATTCAACACAAAACCAAAAACACATATTAATGATAAATGATTTATTATTGTATCCATTGAAATTTACTAATTTTTAAATAAAAAAGTAAAAAAAAAAAGTTAATACAAAAATAGTTGCTTATGTGCGCATAAAAAACTTTTTTTTTTTTTTTAGATTAGGTTCACCTTGGAATCACCCCCCCCCCCAACCTCCAAATCTTAAGAACAGCTTCCGGAATAAACACCACTTTTGGAGAGGGGGGCTATTTGCAAAATCTAACTGATATTTGTTGTCAGCATACTCACCCGAAAATACTATTAAAAAAAAAGGAGGGGTTCAGTGCCCGTGGCAGAGAAGTAGATTTATTTATCAATAAAAGCTGCGGAGAAGTAAATTTATTTATCAATAAAAAACCGAAAAACATACAGTGTTTACCGATGTATTCGAAAATTCAAGATGGCGTCTGATTCTCTCTTTAACACGGTATGTTTGTGAAAAGGTGTTATAAATAAAAAAAACTATACAAAATACTATTAAAAACCCGCCGAATATATGTCAACCTATGTCACAGTAACATATGTTGAGCGAGTTTTTAACAGTATTTTATCTGGGTTTTTATTTATAACACCTTTTCCCAAACTTACCGTGTTAAAGAGAGAATCAGACGCCATCTTGAATTTTCCAATACATTGGTAAACACTGTATGTTTTTCGAGCTGAATAAACATGTTACATTGAATAAAAACACGAAAAATATATCCAGTTTGGTAGAAAAGTAACTTATCTTGCTTTTGATAACATTTATTTGTTATATATTTGTGTTTTGACAACTTTTTCGAATCTATGTGTACAGTAATACAAACCCCGGAATAAACACCATTGGGGGGATATTAAAAAAAAAGTCGATAAAAGTCGTCATTTAAAAAGAAATTTAAAATCAAATGTTTGTAAAAGGGAGAATTATTAATAAATGTTTAGTAACATTTTTCGGTGCTAATGCAGAGAGGGATCCACGCTATTTTTTAAATCGTGTTTTTTTTTATTCCAACCAATCTTATATCGAAAAACAAAAAAAAAACTCAAAAAGCAAGCGACAAACTTTTTTTTTGGCTTATATAATAAAGAAAAAATGTGTAAATTAAAAAATTTGGAAGATAAACAAATGAATTATGTTTTTTTTTTTTTTTTTACTTACTAAACAGAAAATGAAATCTTTCGTCAATTCGTGGCTGTGAAATGAATCGAACCGGAAGTTCAGTTTTATCAACAGAACAGATTCGCACCACGGTTAAAAAATATATTTATTTTATTCAATATTTTAATAATTCGCGAGGTAAATTTATTTTAATAACATAAAAACATGCCTCGACTCTAAAGATGGGTTGTCTGAAAATTTCAAATAAATTGGTAATGTAGAAATATGGTTTTATTCATTTGGAACGAACCAAATTTACATTTATATATATATATATATATATATATATATATATATATATATATATATATATACATACACATATATACACATATATACATATACATATATATATACATGTATGGTCAGGTCATGTCATATGCTACTGGTACCATATAACCCAGTACTACCTGCCTCATGGTCGGATCACCGGCGACTAAACTGGTTCCCCCATCAGAGTTGTTTGGTGAGGAGGGCGGCTAGTCTCCCTGAAAGATTAAAAACAAGACCTTTCAAAGGGCGAATGGACCCTTTTTCGAGGTCAACGGCCAACTAGCACCGTGTATATTTGTGTGTATGTATATATGTGTTGGGGTGGAGAGGGCTCCCATAAGCCGTAGTGAAGGCAACCTTTCTAGGAGAAGCAAATCTCTGATTTAAAAAACCATAAAGCGGGAGACCAGTACCCGCATTAAGCTGGTCTGCAGTTTGATTTGTTGCTGGCTATCTTGCTCTTGCTTGTTGCTGGATCTCAACATTTTGAACTGAGAGAGAGACTTAGCTGTCATACAAACCTAAGACTCTGTAACATCATCTGTGTATAGATACTCCCTCAGGCATTTGGGCTTATGGACTTTAAGTGTCTGAGGGAGTGGCACTCGTCTGACAAGATGTTGCAATCATCATATATATACAGAGCGTGAAATGATGAAAGTATCACCCTAAAGCACACAACACTACAGCTTTATTTTAAACTTTTATTGAAAAAAATCAATTCAGGTAACTTGATTAGGCAGCGGAGCTGCCATCTATTTAATGTAGCCGCCTTCAACCTCAATTGTCACCTCAATACAGGTCCGGAACTGGGAGCATCCCTTTTCCACAAGCGCTGGCGTGAGCTTAGCGAATACTCGGTGGATGGAGAAGAGGGGGGACCAGTGAGAGAAGAGTACAAAGTCGTAGCACTCCTCCTGAAGCCAAGCCTGGGTCTCTCTGGACTTGTGGACCAACGCCGAGTCCTATTGGCACATTCAGGATCTGCCAGCGGCCACCTGATTGCACAAGGAGATTCATTACATCCAGATACACTTTGGTGTTGACTTTCAAGCTGACTTCGAAGATGTGAGGTGGCATTATGTGGCCCTCACTTGAAACCAAACCAAAGTATATAAGCATGGCCGGAAACTTACTCTGGGCATGTCCTTGTTATTTGTGGCAATTCAGCGATGCATTTTAAGGGTGCTGGCAATGGTCCTGTTGTCATAACTTGGATTGGTAGAGTTGTACAGCAGCATATCTCCGATCTTGAACATTGTGTCACTTTTGGTTGGACATGATAGAAAGCTCCTATCGCTCTTGGGATATATATATATATATATATATATATATATATATATATATATATATATATATATATATATATATATATATATAATGCTATCTATTGTCTAAATGCTAACTAAAAATATTAAGCATTCTTTTTTTATTGAACATATGGTTAAAATTAATGTATTTGTGTTTAAATGTACAAGTAAATAACCAAACGTATAATTCATGAGCCTTATTTCTGTGCTAATTCTTATTTGAGTCACGTAAATGAATGGATATTGTGTTCTTTTGTATTAAGTAGTCAATAGACTTCCAATGCTTGCCATATAATCGGTGACGTCATCATTTTGTGCATATTTTATGAAGCTGCTTATATGGATTGTTTATTAACGAATAAAATAAATATTACCTCAGCATTGATGATGTTAAAATTCCGAGGAAGTGTAATATATTTTGTTCATATTTCATTTAATGAAATACGAGGTGGGGGGATCATCACATACAAAAATAATTTTCCGAATCCTCTAACCCACACACACAAGAGAAATATGAAATGTTTACGAAGCAGTATTGGAAAATGGTGAAACAATTTTGTTTTTATCGTAAAGGAGATTGTACCCGTAAAAATGTGATATTCATCAGAAACTTTCTTTTTTTCTAGAAACAAAGAGTAGTATCTGTTCTGATGCTACACGTAGTCTAGTGTGTCCTACGTCAGTGGTGCAAAAATCCTTCTATATTAAATCATTTTTCCAAACCAGTTCTCCTATTTTGTGATAGATGTTTCCAACAATAAGAACCGACTTTGTGTCAAATTTTGGTCTTTTGGTAATACAAGAATTATTTTACAATAATAACGCTATTACTTAAAAACAGAATTAACTATTCTCTACATACATTTAACAATTTAATGAATACAACTACTAAAAAAAATAAGTTAACTTCAAAATCGATCCCAGAAGTATAGTTTGAGTATCTTACCTACTTCCGGCCACCCCCCAAAATGTTACTAAAGATAAGTTACTGTATATTTTTTACGTTCATATAACTATGTACTGAACACAAGTACTGTAAAAAATTAATTGAACTTGTTAATCTTAAAAAGTGTTATGCACTCCCCAAAAGTCAAAATTAACTATTTGTTAGTACATTGCAAAAGGTTTAAAAAGATGTTCAAAGAAGGAAGTATAAAAATAATAAATAGTTGATGATTACGTTCCTATAAAAAAATTAATAGGAGCACTGACAGCATGATCGGTAAGCAATCCAAAGAAAATATTTGTTCTGTTTCAAATACAAAATCCTTCCCTCATTGATTTCGTACCGTGCTGAAAAAATAACGATATGATTTTCAAAAGCTATTATAAAATTGTGTCTTAACCAAAAATTTGTACTTTCAACAGACAATATACGCAACAAAATGTGTCAAATGAAGAAAGTAAAAACCAACTATATAACAAATAAATGTTACCAAAGGCAAGTCCGACTCGGATGCTGACTCCGACTCCAACTTATTTGATGACTTCGATTCTGACTCCTGACTCCCGATTCCTTGCCTCCTATGTGGAAATCTATTTTGAAGATCCATGTATCAGTCTCCCACACCTATTCAGCATGCATTTTATAATTACTTTTCATGTATATCATTTTTTACATTTAACATACATTTGTATGATAAATATACTCACATATACACTCTACCAGCTCTATTTATTTATTTTACTCACGTTAACTTCTAACAAGGCATATCACCACTTGGACAAAAAAGGCTTCTTTTTGAGACCATGTCTAGGAAATATTAACAAGATGTTGGTTTATGTTACATTTTAACCTGCATATCAGTACGGCCAGGGAAGCAGGTAGCAGGAAGGTAATTCCAATGCCTATCTGTTCGAGGGAAGAAACTATTAGCATAGAAAGTTTTCTGGCATCCAGGGACCTCAACAGTGAAGGGGTGAGACTTTATTGCTAAGTGAGTTTGTTGGGGATATGTACGTCGAGGTGGTATAAGGGCAACGAGTTCATCAGAACACATTCCATTAAAATATTTATAAAACAGGCACAAAGATGCAAAATTCTGGCGATGAGCTAAGTTGATAAAGTGGGACCGATTAGATTGACAATTCTTTTTTAGATCTGATCCAAGAGAGGCTAGTGATAGATGCCCCAGCCTAGATGTGGCAACAATACTCCATGCATGGGCGAATGATGGCCTTGTAGAGGTACAGGATACTCTATTGTGAGTAGTCTTCTATCTCAATAGAGGTAACCCACTTTCTTTGCAGCAGCCTTTGCAATGTTCTCTATGTATTTGTTCCAGTTCATATTGCCCGCAAATGTTAGGCCGAGGAGTTTGATGGTAGACTTCTCAGGTAGAGTGTTATTTTTCATTGATATAGGCGGTTGAAGAGACGTCTTGTAATTGTTAAAAGAGAACAGCTTAGTTTACTAGCATTAAATGTTACCACCTTTTGTGGCCCCATTCCATAATGGTCTGGAGGTAATTTTCTAACGATTCTTCCATTGTCTTAGTTTTATGTACATCCGTTCTTCCCCATGCATGTTATAGATGCGTTGTATCATCAGCAAATATACCCATCTCGGACACAATATTATCAAGGAGGTCGTTTATGAACATCAGGAATAATAATGGTTCAAGGAGCGATCCCTGAAGCACTCACGCATTAATGTTATGCTACTCGGATATACGTCTGTCAATGACAACCTGTATGCTTCTATTTTCTAAGATGGATCTAATTATATTTAGTATACGTCCAGTTATATGATTTAATTTTCATTAGCAGCCATTTGTGCCAGACTTTGCAGGGATGAGATCAGACCCACACACCTTGGAAGTGTCTCAGTTTTTTATGATATCGCGGACATGGGAAGGGATGATTTTTACATCATCTAATATGACTTCAGTCTGCATAGGGAAATTTAGGAAGGAGTTGTTTGTTGGTTTTAAGGTGGATTTGAGGCGAATCACCGGGCAAGCAGTTCCGCCTTCTCCATTGCCGTGCATGCAACTTTCTGGTTGTTGCTCAGTAGAGGAATTACTGATTGCCCTTTATTCACTACACTATTAAAGATTTTCCAAAAATTACGAGTGCCTATCTTTTGTGATTCTATACATTCCCTGATTATTTCAACATGCTTTCTTTTTGACAGTCGCTATTTCTCTCTTACAAGGATTTCTAGCAGCTATGAATTTTTGCCTATTTCTATTTGACTTACGATGTACAAACCGGCGGAATGCATGCTGTCTTTGTGCAATAGCAGCTGCACAATCTGTAGTGAAACATGGGGGTGAGTGGGGCTTGCTATAATAATTCTGTGTGGGAACATGTGCTTCAATGCCCGCTTTGCACTATTCAGTTGTCTTATTGGCACACTGTTCAGCAAGAAGAGAGAAGATATCGGTCCATGGGACATCTCGGATGTGTTCTCTAATGGTTCCCAGTCAGTCCTGTTGTAGTAGCTTGTTGTTTTGAGCAATGGGACCTCGCCTTGAGGTTGGGATTTAAATATGATGTCAACTGATACCACTAGGTGATCTGCGTTTTCAAGTGGACTGTGGGGATTAGTCAAACACTCCTCAGGTACTGTGGTGAGAAATAGGTCGAGAAGTGAAGGCGAGTTGGAAACATTACTGTCTGTGTGACGATGGGCTATAGAGAAATTATAAATAGAGCATGTAACCTGAGAAACCAAGCCAATTTTTATGGTGGACATTAAAGTCACCAAACACGTGTAGTTGGGCGTTACTATCTAAAGAGAGTGCTGCATCAATACTATCAGAAACATGGTCGATTATGGTACAATCCTGACTTGAGGAAAAACGGTAGGAAAATATAAGTAACTAACATAGTGATTAAATGTTAGTTGAAAGCACATAAAAGCCTTGTCATCCGATTCAAGATTTTTCTCCCTAGTTTAAGGGAGGGTGCAATGAATATAGACTCCAAGCCCATGCATTTATATATCTGAGTCCTTATGGCAAAGAGGGAGGTATCTTGTCATGTTAAAGTAGTTAGAGGGGATTGAAGAGTATAAGTTTGTTTTACTTAATACTAAGATATCCGGGGAGTTTTCTAAAAGGTAAAACTCTACATCATTTATATTACCTCTAAGCCCACAGATATTTGTGAAAGCGAACCTTAAGGGCGGAGGCGAATTTTGTTTGGGTGGGTGTCTGATTTTATCCTGATATTTGTTTGGGTTGTCATTTAATTACGTATTTGTTTAATGTCAGGTTAGGGGAAATATTACGCAAAGTGGGCCAGTTTTAACGCCAATACACACACACAGTAGTGCATTAACCGAGTCCTGTCTAGAAGCTGTGGTCTCGTGAAAGCCCACCAGATATAGCAGCAGGGTCACTTTCCATGCATGACATGGCACTACAACTATCATGATATTATACAACTGATGATAGAGCAGCCGGTTTAAGCATTACCAAAAGAGTTAGTGCTCCTGTACTGTCACTCAGAAACAGCAGCCAGGCAAACTGTCAATCAATTACCCTCAACCTCTCAGACAAGACCGGTCCAAACAATTCTAGTGAGCATAAGTAGCATGCAAGCAAATCCAATTTTCTTAGTTTCTGAGAGAAAGAGAGAAATTTAAAATAGGGAATAGGGGAACAGCAATCAATGTCCTAGTCAGCAAACAAGGCCAAGCACAGGGTGGCTCTGGTGAGTCCCTGGTATTGTACTTCTGGCCTGGCTAATAGACAAAGAAGGAATGTGAAAGCTGGCGATAGACAGGGTCTATCTACTCCTTAAGCAAGTTAGGTTTACAAACCGGGAATTTGTTCGAGTCACCAGCTCCAGGAAGATTGTCGACCATGACTGAGGAGGCATCTCTCCCTCAGTTTTATTATGAAAGTTTTCTTTCTTCTTAAATGGATGATATGAGAAGATCTACAGGTCCATCACACCGAGAGGGGTAACCATGTATCTGGTTTCTACAATAAGTATATCTGCACCCTTGCATTGATGAAGATATTGAATGTCTTACTTTTAAGATTTTCTATATTCTACATAAATAAGCGTAGGATTGGAAATAGATTCCCCTCTTACATTTACACTGAAATTATATCTTTCAAGTATTGTGAGAGAACCAATCTGCAACTAGTTTGTTTTAAAAACAACGAATAGGAAATTAATTACTTGAATATGTAAGAGAATATAAAGTAAAGAAAAAAGAAATAGTGTCTTTCAAGTACTGTGAGAAAACCAATCTGATCTAGCAACTAATTTGTTTTAAAATAAATGAATAGGATATTAATAATAATTATTTAGGATATGTAAGAGAATATAAAGCAAAGAAAACCAAAGATCTACACAACACGGATAGATAGATATATGTACTTTGTGTTCTTCGGGCGGCCTATGTCGCTCTAGCTAAAAAACTAGTGCCTCCACTTGGAATGAATTGGGGTGCAAGGATTAGAGTTTATTTGAAAACAGTAAGCGGGAGGGAGGGGGGGTCTGTATTAAGAGCCAAATGTGTGCTCAGATTTTAATACTTTCTTCTTTTATTTAATTGAAACGATATAATTGTCGATTTCTGTATTAATAATTTAAAACATACAAACTCATTTACCAAAGGTGATGAATGCTAGAAAAGAGATGCATATTTCCAATTTTTCTGTTGTATCTATACATATATTGCTGACTATTACTTATATATTACAAACAAGATGGCACTCGAGAAAAATCTGGGAAAATAGAGTTTCAAGCAGGTAGATAGCACGGAATATAGAAATGGAATAAAATAATACAATAAAATAAATTAATTTTTTTATTAATATCTATTTTAAATGCATATTAAGGGATGGTAAATTTTTTTTAATAGATTTAAAGCTTTTTTTTTTAATGTAACTCCTCTTTACAAAAACTCATTATCGTATTTTATTGTATAACAGGGGGAGTAGACTCGCCAGTTAAAATCAATTCAGATAAGAATGGGAGTTTAGAAATGTGCTTAGAAATACATTATAAATACATTTAAAACTATGAACTAATTTTATAGAATAAGTTAAGATAACAAAGGGATAAAAATTTACAATTAAATTTTATTATGCTAGCAGTTAAAAAAGGGACTGCAATATTTTAGGGTAGGGAAACGTCTTTAGGTCATAGCATTTCGAAGCCAAACGCTTCTCGTCAGCAGAGAGGAGTAAAGACATATTATACAGAGAAGAAATTTTGTAAAAGATAATATTGTCTTTATGGAAAGAGGATCAAAGGAAAAACAGGAAGCTGTACTGAGACTAAAGCTGATTTCAGGACTGCCAGCAATCACGGTAAAAGAGTAATAAAGAATGCGAGAGAATTGTGTGCTCAGTCCGTTAAATCCAAAGTAGCTGAGCAGTGGCTTGGTTCCTACCAGTTTTGGCAAATAGCAAACAGGATCCTGAACAGAAGCATGTGCTCTATCCCAACCATCATCAATGGACCTGAGGTAATCTCGTCAGCAATTATACCCTATGTGACCAAGCCCGCCCCCCCGTATTTCCTTTTGTATCAGAAAACATGCTATGCAACATACATATATCTGTGCGTGATATTGCTAAGATAATAAAAAAATCTTGATTCTAGTAAAGCAACTGGCCCTGACAGCATTCTAATTATAGTGCTGAAAAAGCTTCAACCAGAACTAGTTCCCATACTTATAAAGCTGTTTAAACGTTGTCTTAAGGAGAATTGCTTCCAACAACCTTGAAAACCTCATAAGTATGCCCTGTATTTAAGAATTCAGGTGATCGGTCATCTTCCTCTCAGTACAGACTAATAAGTTTCCTATGCATCATAAGTAAGTTGCTGGAATCCATGTTAAATAGCAAACCACCTCAGAAAAAATAACCTTCTTAGTGACATGCAATATGGTTTCCGTTCTGCTAGATCTACAGCAGATGTGCTAACGATTATATCTCATAGGATTAACGAATCTCTCAATGGAGGTTTCCTTTCTAGAGCAATTACTCTTGGCATATCAAAGATCTTTGATAAGGTATGGCATAAAGGCATACTTCACAAGATCTCCAGCTACGGTATAACTGGAAATATTTTTTCAATTATTAAATCATTTCTCTCTGATAGGTTCATAAGAGTTGTGGTTGATGGGTAGAAATCAGAAGCTCATACTTATAATGCCTGAGTCCTTCAAGGGCTCTCTTCCTGAGCTACATCACGGATCTTCCAAATCAGATCCTAAAATCATTCGTAGACATTTATGCTGATGACACTACCATCTATAGCAACACATGAAAGGCTATAAATGACTAATTTCTCTCTGATTCTCCCTCCTGATCTGGAGCATGTGATACAATGGGGAAATCTTTACATCATCAACGCTCTGATCCTCATCTGGCATCAATTGAAATGAATGGCTCTCCTCATGGGAAGGCTTCATGTTTTGACAAGCTTCTGGGCTTAACCTTTACTCCTAATCTGACATGGAACACATGCCTCAAATCTGTTGCCAAGGCCGCTGGAAAAATAGTGGGATCTTTCTACCACTCAAGTAGATATCTCACTGCTGATGTAATTCTCTACCTATATAAGAGCCAGGTACATCCAAAGATGGAGTACTGTTGCCACATCTGAGCAGGAGCTGCTAGAAAATCTTATCCTGCCTCGACAAAGTTCAAAATATACTTTGTAGCCTACTCGGGGGGTGGGGGTGCTCTTTTCTCTTCCCTGCAACCTCTTTCCCACAGAAGAGACGTTGTGAGTCTGTCTCTGCTTTATCGCTATTTTCATGGCAGGTGCTCGTCTGAACTTCAATCTATGGTCCCCCCTCGCCAAACTTTCACGAAGAACACTCGTCTAGCCAAAACCACTATCAATAATTTTCCCCACTCTTTATCTGTGCCTAAACCTAAATGTAGATTCTATGAAAAATACTTCTGTGGAACTCTCTTCCGTTTTCCTGCTTTCCAGCTGACTACAATTTGGTCATATTGAAGTCAAGCATAAACAAATTCTTGATGAGCATCCCCTTAAGTAATCTAATTTACCAATTTTCCACTGCTAACGATTACTACAATAGTGTCCCATTGACTACTGTACATTCATTAACCCTTATCCTCGTTGCCTGTGGGCCTTGATAATTGGTGGCTCTTATGTAAAAAAAAAAAAAGAAAAAAGAAAAAGCAATGAAGGGCTATAAACCCATGGGTTGCTTCTTATTGATTTATGCTGTTTTCTTTTTTTGTTTTTTTTTAGATAAGATTTTAATTCCTTGACTAATCCAATTGCCAAATACCATTTGATTTAGGAATCAATTTCAGATTACAATCCGATTGTTTCCCAACCAAAACGAAAACAGCTGTCCTACAGGATTTGCACTGATCCGATAGACTGAAATACCTTGATGAAGTAGAAACATTACAGTGCAGTACAAAATATGATATATCTTCAAAAATAAAAGCAAAACCATAGAAAAACTGCTAAATGATGCAAACCACTGCTTAGGAAGAAATTAAGTTATTGCTTATTCACCAAACCTATTTTCTTGCTTTATACTGCTTCCTTCTGTTTGGAAATCATAATTTATCATTTTATGACTAAGTGTAATGTTTAAATATAAGGCCTATACTGGCCACAAGCATATTGCTACTGATGTATGTTACTAAAATAACTGGCACAAATGTTATTTCTAAATGTCTGCTTTAAAGTGATAATACTTTACCCTCAAGACGCCTGCCTGTCTGTTTTGCATGATAAACATTAAAAATCCTTATATATCTAAATTCTCCCTAAATCTCTGTATATCTATATTGTATATTAATGCTGTATTCTAGTAAATTTATCTCTCCTGTTTCAACTGGACAAAACAAAAAACAATTGCTCTTCTCCTCAAGCTGATAGAAAATCACATACTATAAAATAGATACCTAATATATAGATACTATTAGCCGCAGTTTGTGTCCAGACTATAAATGATCTATATTAACTAGCAATTATATCTTTCTTTCAATGACATGGTATAAAGAACTGGTGATGATCTTTACATGAAAACTAACACCTACATCACATTTCGAAACACAACCTAACCCTTATACTATAATTTTCCAATTAGTCACTAATCCATAAACCATATTTGATCTTTTCTTAATCCTAGAAGATATTAACCTTAAATCTACATGCCATACTCATACATACCTCCTTTCAAAACGTAACCACATCTTCCAATCTTATTCCTATTCTGACGAGTGTAACTTCAAAGCAGATACTAATTCTTTGATACTAACTATTAATCCTAACCATCCATGCGGCGGCATAGAAATTCTTTGCTTTGAAACCAAGTGCAGGGAAAACCATCTCAGTGCTGATGGACCTGTAGATCTGGTCAGATCATCCATCTAGGAGAAAGAAAACTCCGATTTGTAAACCCGTGGCACTGATCTCATACATCTTGGCATCAAACGGGGGAGGGAGGCCTCCTCAGTACTGGAGCAGGTGACTTAATCAAATCACCAGTTTGCAAACCTAAACTGCTTAAGGAGTAGATAGGCTCTGGCTATCGCCCAGCTTCCATACTCATCCTTTGCCTATTAGCCAGGAGCAAAGGTGTGGCTGAAGGGACTCATTAGAGACACCCAGTGATTAGCCTTGTTTCCTGACTAGGGCAATGAATGCTGTCCCCCACATTTGCCTCATTTTCTTCTTCTGTAACATTAGTATTGCTTGTTTACCAGATATACTAACATAATTGGACTGGGTCACTCCTGTAGCACAGGTTTGAGGGTACTTGTTTGACAGTTGCTGGTTGCTGTTTCCGACTGACAGTACAGGTAATTGTAAGAAAGAAATAACAACAGTTAAGAGTGCATATACTGAAACCACCAGGAAACGCATTGAAGTGCTGAAATTAGGAATTTGTGATTTCTGGAAAATATACAATAGTGTAGTATATAATGGACAATCAACAATACCCCCACTATCCAACAATCATGAGGTTGTTTGCACAGCAACTGAGAAAGCTAACATGCTTGCCCGTCAGTTTGCCTCAAATTCTACCTTGAACTGAGCAAGCCATTCTCTCCCTGATTTTCCTCTGCAGACAAATGCCACACAAGATGATCTGAAAATCACCCCTTCTCAATACATGATATAATAAAAAAACCTAGACACCTAAAAAGCATGTGGACCTGATCTCATCCGGACTATGCTATTAAGAAAATGCTCTGCTGAAGTTGCTCCAGTTCTCTCTAAACTCTTTAACAAATGCCTTAACGAATCTTGCTTTCCTGACTGCTGGAAAACTGCTTCTGTGGTATTAGTTTACAAAATCTCTGGCGAAAGAACTGAGCCATTAAATTATCAGCCAATTAGCCTCCTCCCTCTTTTCGCCAAAATATTTGAGTCCTTAATTAATCAAGCTCTAGTCCACCACCTTACAGCTGCTAAACTTCTGTCTGACAATCAATATGGATTTAGGCAAGCCTGTTCTAGTGCAGATATTCTAACTGTAATCAAAATTGTGGTCAAAGAAAAAAAAACTTAACCTCTGCAATATAGTATTCAGAGATAAGACAAGCTTTTGATTCGGTTTGGGTCAAAATTTGAGCTGCCAAGGGGTCAAAGTTCAAAAGATTTGACCTTTGCCGTGTCTACCAAACTAGTCAGTCAGTTTTGGGTCTAAACATTTAAAATTTATGCATAACGGATACTCAGGGGCGAAAATTTGGCTGCCAAAAAGTCAAAGTTGAAAGAGTTGACCTTTACAGATTCTACCAAATTTCTCCACCAATTTTGGGTCTGAACACTTGAAATTTTATATGTAGGTAACTTGGACATAGGTAAAACTTTTTTATTTTGATTTGAGACCAAAATAATAAATGTTAAGGGGTAAAAATTGGGGTCCAAGTTATAAAAAAATTACTTCTGCGGTCTCTACGAAATTACTCAGACAATTTTTGGTCTAAACATTTGAAATCTTATATAAAGTGTATTCAAACATAGGGCAAGTTATAAACAGTAGATAGGCCCCGAGCAAAACCGTGCTGAATTGCTAGTATATATATATCTATCTATAAAAGTGAAAATGAATGTGTGTTTGTGTGTGTGTGTATGTGTGTGTGTGTGTGTGTGTGTGTGTACATTTCCCTACTTAATTACTCACTCAATTTTCAGTATAAAGACTCGAGATTTGACATAAGGGGTATTGAGATTTGGGAAAATCTTTTTAATCAGTTTTCGGTCAGAAATTTGGATGTCAGGGAGTCAAAGTTCAACGATTTGACCCTGGAAAACTCTACCAAATTCCTCCGCCAGTTTTGGGTCTAAACACTCGACATTTTATATTTAGGTTCCTTAGACATGGATCAAACTTTATAATTTGATTTGAGCCTAAAACAATAAATATTAAGGGGTCAAAATTGGAGTCAAAGTAAAAAAAAATTTGATCTCTCAGCCAATTTTTGTTCTAAACATTTGAAATTTTACATAAAGTGTATTCAGACATAGAGCAAGCTTTTTAATCGGTTTGTGGCCGAGGATTTGGCTACTAAGGGGTCAAAGTTTAAAAGATTTGACTTTTGCGGTCTCCAGCAAACTATTCAGCCAATTTTAAGTCTAAACATTTGAAATTTTACATCAAAAGTATTCAGATATGCATCAAGCTTTTTAATCAGTTTTTGGGCGAAAAAAGTTTTTGGGGGACAATGTTTACAGAGTTGACCCTTGAAGACTCTACCAAACTCCTCCGCCAATTTTGGGACTAAATACTTGAAATTTTAGATGTAGGTTACTTGAACATGTGTCAAACATTATAATATATATACATATACATATGCATATAAAGTTTTGAATAGTACATAGGGCTCGAGCAAAGCTTGGCTGAACTGCTAGTCTATCTATATATATATAAAAGTGAACGTGTCTGTGTGTATGTCTGTGTGTGTGTATACATTTCCCTACGTTATAACTCTGTAAATTTAAAGTCTACAGATCCGAAATTTGATATACAGGGTACTGAGATTTGGAAAAATCTTTGTGATCGGTTTTCGGTCAGAAATTTGGCTGTTAAGGGGTCAAAGTTCAACGCTTTGACATTTGAGAACTCTACCAAACTCCTCCGACAATTTTGGGTCTAAACACTTGAAATTTTAGATATAGATTCCTTGGACATGGATCTAACTTAATAACTTGATTTCAGACCAAAACAGTAAATGTTAAGGGGTTATAATAGGAGTTAAAAAAATGTTGACCTCTGCAGTCTCTACCAAATTACTCAGACAATTTATGGTCTAAACATTTGAAATTTGACATAAAGGGTATCCAGAGATAAGGCAAGCTTTTTAATCAGTTTGGGTCGAAATGTTTTAATTACCAATATATAGATGTATGTATGTATGTATGTATGTATGTATGTATTCTATCTTCTGTGTATTTGGGATTGTTTTACTCTTTTATTCATGTTGAATTCACCTATTCGTAACAACCATCATCATCGTCATCATAAATGCTCCTTCATATATATTCTACATGTACGTGTATGTGTACGTGTGTGAGCATATGTATGTACATGCATGTATGTATGAATGTTTGAGTGTATGTGCATGTTGTCATGTGTGTTTGTTCTTGCGTATGTATGTTTGCGTGCATCTGTTTGTATGCATGCTTGTATGTGTACGTGTATATCTTTATTTCGATATGTGTGTGGGGTGAAGAGGACTCCCAAAAAGCCCTGTTAAGGCAACCCCTCTGGGTGAAGCAAATCTCTGATTAAAAAAAAAATACATAAAGCGGGAGACCAGTACCCACATTAAGCTGGTCTGCAGTTTGATTTGTTGCTGGCTATCTTGCTCATGCTTGTTGCTGGATCTCAACATTTTGAACCGAGAGAGAGACTTAGCTGTCGTACAAAGCTAAAACTCTGTAACATCATCTTTGTATAGATACTTCCTCAGGAATTTGTCTGTAAAAATTGTCCGTGGCGATGGAAAAAGTGTCATGGGTGTAGCCCTGAAATGCTGGAAGCATGTAATAATTGATCTGCCATCATTCTATATATGCATATGTGTGTATGTATGTATGTTAATATATGAAATGGCGAATGAACCCTTTTTCGGGGTCAACGGCCAACTAGCACCGTGTGTGTTTGTGTGTATGTGTGTGTTGGGGTGGAGAGGACTCCTGTAAGCCGTGGTGAAGGTAACCTTTCTAGGAGAAGCAAATCTCTGATTTAAAAAATCATAAAGCGGGAGACCAGTACCCACATTAAGCTGGTATGCAGTTTAACTTGTTGCTGGCTATCTTGCTCTTGCTTGTTGCTGGATCTCAACATTTTGAACCGAGAGAGAGACTTTGCTGTCGTACAAGGCTAAGACTCTGTAACATCATCTGTGTACAGATACTCCCTCAGGCATTTGTCTATAAAAGTGGTCCTGTGGCGATGGAAAAGTTGTGATGCATGGAGGCTTGAAATGCTGGAAGCATGTAATAATTGATCTCAATGACCATCTTCAGTGTCATGCCTGCTTGAGCGTGTGAATTCACCAGTAGGACTAAAAGAAAAAGTCATTTTTGGGCTCATTGACTTTAAGTGTCTGAGGGAGTGGCACTCGTCTGACAAGACGTTGCAATCATCATGTTAATATATGTACTAGTGTATGTATGTGCATGGATACCTATTTGTATATGTATGTATATATGTATGTATGTATATATTTTTATTTATTTATTGTGTATACATGTTTATGTGTGTTTTTATGTATATACGTATATATATTTGTATGTATGTATATGTATATGTATATATGCATATATATGTATGCGTATAGGTGCATATATATGTATGCGTAGGTATATGTAGGTAACTTTATGTGTATGTATGTATATGTGCATACATGTGTGCGTATATGTATGTGAATATGTATGTATATGTGTGTATGTATTTGTATATGATAGTATATATGTGTATGCATATATATGTATATGTGTGTGCATGTTTGTATGTATATGTTTGCATGTATGTGTTATATGTATTGTGTATGTATGTATGTTTATGGGTATGTATGTGTATGTATGTATGTATGTGTGCATATGTATATATATGTATGTATGTATGCCAAGACCGTCTTCAATGTTTTTCTCTTTTTTTTTTTCATTTTTCTTAAACTTTTTCTTCTAGGGGATGGGACATCCAACCAGATGTCTGACATTTACCCCTATTTTAGTGAGTCCAACCAAGAGATCTTTTCAGGATTCTAGCCGTCCCTTTCAGTGCAATCGTTTGTATTTCACTTGCACTTGGTTCACCGGGTATGCTTGCTATGTACTTTTTAAAGTTCTTTTTCATAAGCCCAGTTGCTCCTATGATGACTGGTATAATTGAAACGTCAATGTCATGTCTGCTTGAGCATGTGAATTCGCTGGCAGGACTAAAAAAAAAAAAGGTTATCTTCGGGCTCATGGACTTTCAGTGACTGAGGGAGTGGCACTCGTCTGACAAGACGTTGCAATCATCATTATCATGTATGTATGTATGTATGTATGTATAAATGCTAAATGCATAATATGTATGTATGTATGCATAAATGCTAGTATATCTCTAAAAGTGAAAGCGTCTCTGTGTGTGTGTGTGTGTGTGTGTGTGTGTGTGTGTGTGTGTGTGTGTGTGTGTGTGTGTGTATTTCCCTACTTAATTACTCTGTCAATTTTCGGTCTACAGACTCGAGATTTGAGATTTGGGAAAATCTTTTTAATCGGTTTTCGGCCAGAAATTTGGCTGGCAAGAGGTCAAAGTTCAACGATTTAAACTTGGAAACTCTAACAAACTCCTCCGCCAATTTTGGGTCTAATCACTTGAAATTTTAGATATATGTTACTTGGACATGGATCTTACTTTATAATTCGATTTGAGCCCAAAACAATACATGCTAAGGGGGCAGTATTGGGGTCAAGCTAAAAAAATGACCTCTGCGGTCTCTACTAAATTACTCAGCCAATTTTTAGTCTAAACATTTGAAATTTTACATAAAGTGTATTCAGACATAGAGCAAGCTTTTTAATCGACTTTTTGCTGAAAATTTGACTTCCAAAGGGTCAAAGTTCAAAAGACTTGACCTTTGCAGTCTCTAGCACACTATTAAGCTAATTTTTGGTATAAACATTTGAAATGTTGCATAAAAAGTATTCAGATATGCATCAAGTTTTTTAATCAGTTTTTGGGTGAAAATTTTGCTGCCAAGAGGTCAAAGTTAACAAAATTGACCTTTACAGACTCTACATATATATATCTATCTATACTCCTATGAATTCGTTTTTCTTTTGTGTGTATTGATATTCATATTAAAAACCCTCTTTTCTATTTATTTAAAAAGAAAATACAATTTTCTTATATATGGGTCATGAAATTGAATTCATCTGCAAAATATCAAGCTAATTTGCATATTCTTTTAAACATACATTTTAATTAATTCCCTATTAGTTTTTCGGTTTTCTTATGGGATGATCATCTTTAGTTAACTACTAGGACTAGTATATCTATAAAAGTGAACGGGTCTGTGTGTCTGTCTGTCTGTCTGTGTACATTTCCTTACGCAATAACTGTCAATTTTCAGTCTACAGATTCGAAATTTGATATACAGGATACTGAGATTTGGAAAAATCTTTGTGATCGGTTTTTGGCCAGAAATTTGACTGTTAAGGGGTCAAAGTTCAACGATTCGACCTTTGAGAACTCTACCAAACTCCTCCGACAATTTTGGGTCTCAACACTTGAAACTTTAGATATAGGTTCCTTGGACATGGATCTAACTTAATAACTCGATTTTAGCCCAAAATAATAAATTCTAAGGGGTCATAATAGGAGTAAAAGCTAAAAGATTGATATTTTTTTTTTTTTTTTGCTCAGCATATACCTCTAAACATCCGGGCAACGCTGGGCAACGATGCTAGTATATCTATCAAAGTGAATGTGTCTGTGTCTGTGTACATTTTCCTACGCAATAACTCTGTCAATTTTCAGTCTACAGACTCGAAATTTGATATACAGGATACTGAGATTTGGAAAAATCTATGTAATCGCTTTTCGGCCAGAAATTTGACTGTTAAGGGGTCAAAGTTCAACGATTTGACCTTTGAAAACTCTACCAAACTCCTCCTTGATTAGAGCCCTAAACAATAAAGGTTAAGGGGTCATAATAGGGGTCAAAGTTAAAAAATTGACCGTTTTATTTATTTATTTATTTTTTTTTGCTCTGCATACACCTCACACCCGAGCAACGCCGGGCAACCATGCTAGTATATATATATATATATATATATATATATATATATATATATATATATATATATATATATATATAATTATTTTTTTTACTATAATAATTAAATACCTACACTATATATATATGTGTGTGTGTGTGTGTGTATGTATATATATATATATATATATATATATATATATATATATATATATATATATATATATATGTTTTGAAAAAAGAAAAACCGAATGAATTTATGAAATGATCAATGTTTCGTCCCTATTACAGAGGACATCTTCAGGATATTAAAAGGAAAAATACAAAAAAAAAAAAAAAAGAAAACGATCATAGACCATATAAAAATGAAAAGGAAACAGTGTTAGAATCCTACCCATATCGGGAAGGAAACTATGTGTGTGTATGGGAAGGTTGGGTTGTTCAATGTCTCTATATACACTTTTAAAAATACGTTAAATAAATATGTACACTTCTTTTTTTCTCTCTCTAAACTTATTCATTTTGTTGAATTATTTAAGGATTAAAGAAAAACGGTTAACCAGGATCTGTTTTGATATTTTGTTCTTTGACTATTATTTTCCCTATACTAGGGGCTAAATAGTAGAATCCCTTTCTTTGCGTAATAGTATTAGTGTTTAATATTAGTGCTGACTCTAAAAGTTTTCTTTTAGCTCTATCACGTATTTTATAATTTTCTCATGATCTAAATTAAATGAATGATTGTGTTCTGCACAATGGCAAAAGGGTGCATTTAGGGCGTTACCATTCCTTATATCTCTTCTGTGTTCGTAAAGTCTTAGTTTCAATTTACGCTGCGTCTCACCTATGTATGCTCGTTTGCAATTGTTACATGGGATGGAATATATACCGGCGTCGGATGTGAGGATTTTGGGAGAGTGCTTGGTAGTTTTTAATGTCTGTTTTATTGTTGTGGAAGTTGTTTGTATCAAGTGAAAACCAAGTCTATTAAGAGTGTCGTAGATTTTTGTATTTTTAGAGTGGGTGGGAATGAAAAGATGTATGTTTAATAGTGAGGTATTTGTTTTATTTTTTGTCTGTTTATATTATAGTGTATTTTCGTAGCTTTTTCTTTAAGTGGGAAATTAAATAGGATGGGTACTGTAGTTTTTTAAAAACTTCATTAAGATATTGGGGGCTGCATATTCTAAAGGCATGCAAGAAAAAAACAATAATCATGCCAGTCTTTATTTTATCATTGTGGTGCGAGTAGTAGTGAATATAATCGTTTTTGTGTGTGGTCTTTCTATGTACTTTAAAACTCAGATCGGTTTCCGATCTGATGAGGAGTATATCTAGAAAAGCTAGTGAGAAAAAAAAGTGTACATATTTATTTAACGTATTTTTAAAAGTGTATGAACTGCATATACTCCATCCCATGCAGTTGCAGAAAGGTTTGCAAGGGTGAAACATGCCACCCCCTTAAAGTAAGGGTGGGAGAACACCGAAAAGCGGTAACTAAAGGGGGGACGGAAAAATCGGGTATAGCCAACCATGTTTGGATGGAGAGGGGAGACCATCGCCCCCCTATGGGATGAAGTAAAAATAATAAACAGAGAGACCTACTGGAAAGTGAGAAAACTTAAAGAAACTGCTCACGTGCTCGGACATATCAACCTACTGAGAAAACCAAGCATAGAGCTGAATGCAATTTGGACACCTCTGATAGAGAGAGAAAACCTTGAATAACAACATAGGTTTAACATTAACAAAAACCAACTAAGAATTGTCCTAGTGACATATGGCCGAGTGGTCCTAGACGTTGTATCAAAGTTTACAATTACTCAAAGGTGCTGAGTTCAATCCTGAACGAAGGCAATGAAAAGTAACATTCAAAACAGAAAATCAGCAACTATGTCCCAGAGCTGGAGTTCGAACACGGTACCACCGTAATAATAATAAAGGCTTGGGTTCGAGACTCCTAACAAACGGTTCCCCAGTTCGATACAAAACACCTGAAACGTTGTGACTATAACAACCAAGATGAGGAAGTCAGTCCGACAATCTCAATCAATGAAAACTCATCTAAAAAATACAGACAATTACTGTATATATAGACATTGAACAACCCAACCTTCCCATACACACGCGTAGTTTCCTTCCCGATATGGGTAGGGTTCTAACACTGTTTCATTTTCGTATGGTCTATGATCGTTTTCTTTTTTTTGCATTTTTCCTTTTAATATCCTGAAGATGTCCTCTGCAATAGGGACGAAACGTTGATCATTTTATAAATTCATTCGGTTTTTCTTTTTTCATAACGTCAACCATCGCTGGTATTTTTATTTTATTTTTATTCATATATATATATATATATATATATATATATATATATATATATATATATAGAGAGAGAGAGAGAGAGAGAGAGAGATTAGCAGGCTGCCCGGCGTTGCCTAATCGTAAAATACGCTGAAATATTATATTTTAATACATGTAGAGTTTGTATTTATTATTATAGAGTCAATTCTCTGTCGAGTATTATATTGTACCCAATAGATAGAAAATGATTTCAAAAGTAAAAATAAAAAATTGACTTGACTGCCATTACCTGGAATCGAAACCAAAGCATACAGCTTTCTAGTCTTGTCTGGTAGCGTATGATTTAAATCCATACGTATGCGAAATTGGCAAAGAACCTTGTTTAATTTATAACTGTCAATTCGAAAGAAATAGGGTTTGTCAACGTGCTCTAGGCCAAGGTCAATGTGTTTTTTTAAATTTGACTACTTAGCGGCGATTTTACCGGCTAAAAACCAAATCGAAAGTGTTCCACATGTCTAAATACCTTATATATAAAGTTTCAGTCTGGAGCCCAAAAATTCAAAGAGGAGTTTGGTAGAGAACTTCTGGACATATACAGGCAAGATCACTTTTATATATACAGATACATATAAATACATGGTGATTTGCTGAAATTGTTTTATCCTAAATGTTAAATAATTATGCACGATATAGAAATATGCATAAATAGAATTGGGCGGAATAATTAAAAAAACAAAACAATGATCCACTAAGAAACTATAAAAAAATTAATAACTAATTAATTAAGGTTCGCTTTTAAAAGAATATGCAAATTAGAAAACTTTTATTTGGTATCTTGCATATTAATGACTGAATATGTTAAGAAGTTCGTTTTGATAATTGTTAAATAGAAAAAGTGGGCTTTTAATATCAAAGTCAGAGCCAGAAAACACCTTTATGCATATAAAGTGTATCACAAAAGTGAGTACATCCCTCAAATTTCTTCAAATATTTAAGTATATCCCTTCATGGGACAACACTGAAAAATTATTTTTTGAAACAATGAAAAATAGTTTGTCTGGACATATATAACAGAGTTAATTTATTTTTCCCTCAAAATAACTCAAAATATAGACATTAAAAGCACAAAAGTTAGTATAATCCTTATGAAAAGTTGTCAATATTAACATACTGTCAACTCCCAATATTTTGTGTGACCACCATCATTATCCAAAACTGCCTTTACTCTTTACTTACTTTACATGTAGCCACTGGAATGCTCTTCCACTTTTCAAGTACAACGTCGTAGAGTTGGCAGATATTTGAGACTTTGTGCACCTTCACCTTCTACTTGAGGATGCCCCAAAGATGTTCTATTGGGTTCAAGTCTGGAGACATGCTTGGCTGTCTCTTCAGCAAAGCAGTGGGTGTCTTGGGTGTGTGTTTTGGGTCATTGTCATGCTGGAACACTACTCTGCGACCCAGTTTCTGGAGGGAGGGGATCATGCTCTGCTGCAATATTTGACAATACATGTTAGAATGATTTTTCTCTCATAGTTTAGTCTTGCTTTAACCATTATTCACACATAAAAATAAATATTATTCATAATAAATTTTAAAGTTATGTACATTTAAAGAGTGCATACATTTTATTAATTCTGTAACATCCAAATGATATGAAAATCTTTTTGTTTAGTATTGTCGAACTTTATCACGTTAATTGAAAAATATATTCATTAGACACCAAGTAAACAAAATACCATGAACTTGAATATGCTCTCAAGACCCCTTAATCTTAAGTGTTTGATTTTAGACTTTTTCTAGAATCAAAATTATGTGATGGATTTTGACCAAAAGTGAAGTGGGTTTTGTTTGCTTAGTTTTAGTATTATACAAAAGGAAAAATAGTGAGTGGAAGCCCATCGTGAAACTTCAGATACCTCCAAATTTTGTCAAATTTTAACAATAGGTATTAAGCATCAATTAATGAATATTCCTACAATTTAAGTTTCTTTGGAATGTTTTAAAATATTTTTTGGGGAATAATACCATCATAACCTCTCATTCGAAAATTCAAATATTTCAGATTAGCATTAAATTTGGTTCATAGTCATAGTTTTTTTTTTTTTTTTTTACTTTTATTAACCTTTTTTATGGCTCACTTTTTATCGTTACTCAATCTCCTGACTCTGTGGGGAGGAGTCGCCTATAGTATCACGGAATATTTTTTTATGGAAAACGCCCTAGGCAAGACGTGAAGCCATTTGATGTAAAGAGCTTATAAGAATGGAAAATGATTATCAAAAAGACAGAAGAGGCTGCATTACAATGAAGTATCAAAACAGCGAATTGATGAAAACTACTAAACCAACAAATCAAACGAGCTGGAACAAAAACAGGGAATATATCAGACAATTCTGAATAACAGATAATGTCACGTCTGTGGGAGAGAGAGAGAGAGGGAGAGAGAGAGGGGGGAATGAGAGAGAGAGAGAGCTGACAGAGGGGAAAAAAGGCCAATCAAATTACAGATACGTTTCTGCACTTTTATTTATAACCTTCAAATTGGACAAAGATTCACCAGCTCAAATATGACAACAATACTCTATACATGGTCTGATAGTAAATTTGAAGAGATAAAGAATAGTCCCGGGTGTGAGAAAATGTTTACAACGATAAATTAACTTTATGAGAAGCAGAAAGAGCAATGGATCTAATATATGAACTCCAAGAAAGATTTGATGTGAAAGAAAGACCAAGAAGTTTTAGAGTGGATTTCTCCTCAAATACAGAGCCACCCATGAGAATCTCAAGAAGAAAAGGGACACGTCTACGATTGAAAGGCACATGTTGAGTCGTAATAAGAGTAAACAAAACAAGACATGATCCACAAATTTCTTATCGATTGCCAGTGAAATGAGAATATTTGATGTCCTTGTTATTGTCTTAACTAATTGATTGATTATTGGAATTATTTCGTACTACTATTTCCAAGGGATCGTGGAGTAGTGGATACAGTACTTGGTTCAGTTGTAAAATGATACTCTCCTGGAGGTTGAAGGTTCAATCCTCAGTGCGGCAACACTCAAAACACAATTGTGAATTACTTAGGACTTCTACCCAGTCGTGGCTGACGGAACGAGCATATTAAAAAAAATTCTGTGCAGATTCCCAAGTTTGGCAGAAAGATTCTCGAGTTCGACAAGATACACCTGAAGAAGGTTGGAGGTTACATCGGCCAAAATGTTGTGAAAATAACACTCAAGATGAGAACAGTAGTCCAAAGAATCCAAATAATACAAATACTCAATAACAATTCTCAGATTATTACTGAACTTAAAAGGAGCATCATAGTTCAAATCAATGAAATGCTAATTAGAGGCAGAGTGTGTCAGAGTTATCGACAATTTGCCGCCATTCCATGTTTATCATTGAATGACGATAAAATTACGCTGATGAACATGCAAGACATAGATGAACTTTCATTTGTTCTAGATATGGTTGCATTCTTGAAAAGATTGTGAATCTTATTAACGATTTCAGGGCAAGCATTTTAAGGAGTCACCTTGCATAAAATCAAGCACTTGACAAGCATAATTTTAAAACAAATCTCTCTGTGTTTTAAACCAAATAAGGCTGGGTCTATCCCATATAAATAAAAAAAAAATAACATCAAAATATGTTTCATTTTTTTTTAATTGCAGGACGATGTTAACGAATGTAATTGGATTAAATGTAAGAATAATGCTCAATGTCTTGATAAAGAAGGATATGATTACTGTGTCTGTATCTTCTGGAAAGGGCGATATTGTCACCTGGATACGGAAGTTTGCGATAGTTCTCCTTGCGCTAATGATGGACACTGTTACGCTGTCCCAGGTGACCACATATGCAGGTTGGTTTAATTTCTTTCTGATTAAATTCTTAAGGGATGCGATATTCAATCTCTGAATTTAGCAGTGAAAATGCTATTTCAAACTTGGCAGACACAAATCAAGTGTGTCAACCTCCTTCAAAGAGGTGCAAACACATTCAATAAATTCTCTATCTATATTAAACGTGTCCATGCCTCTTATAAACGAGAAAGTTATATATATATATATATATATATATATATATATATATATATATATATATATATATAGCGTTTTAAATTAGAAGAAACTCTAAATAGTTAGTTCAACCATTCGGAGACAAGATACAACAGCGTGCCCAAAGTATAAACTGAGTTAACTTAAAACAAATGTTCTAATGGAGCTCAGTAAGGTATTTCTTTTTTTATTATGAAAAAATTTGTTCTCTTAAGTTGATTTCTAATTTTCTACTTTCATTATCAACATGAAATGAATAACTTTGTTCTTATGCTTTTAAATATTTGCAGGAATATTCCTTATTTATGACGGAAATGTTAGTTTTATTTTGGTGTCTTAAACTTTCCCCTTTTTTCTGCTGATGATGAGATTATGTTCCGAGACAAAACCTTTGTCAATTATTTTCAATAATTATTGTCAATTTTAATAAAATGAACATCGTTTCCGAAACAATCGTACACCCGAGTTAATTTTATTTGTTTTTTCCCTTTGAAACATATTTTTAATTTACAATTATTGATCTTTTTATTCAATATATATATATATATATATATATATATATATATATATATATATATATATATATATATATATATATATATATATATATTGAGTATAAATATTGATAATTGTAAATGATGAATCAGTTTCAAAAGGAAAAACAAACAAAATCAAATTGAGTGTACAATCGTTTCGGAAACGATATTCATTTTATTAAAATTGACAATAATTGAAAAAAAAACCTTTGTCTTCGAATATAATTTCCTCATAAGCACAAAAATATTCATACTCAAAATAGCTCTAGGATGAATATACCTATTGAGCTCATTATATATCTACATTACTATGAGCAATATTCTTTTAAAGTATTAACACATTAAAATAAACTTTCCTCTTTAGGCTTCAGGTCTAATTACCTTTATAATTTATCTATCTCTCTCTATATCTATATCTATCTATTTATCTACCTACCTATCTCTCTCTCTCTCTCTCTCTCTCTCTCTCTATATATATATATATATATATATATATATATATATATATATATCCAGACTTGAGATGTCCAAAAGTAGGGACGAATGAATACAGCGAGGTTGTTAGATAGTGCTCGATAACAAGAGCAAAATATTTTTTTATTAATTATTTGAAAGTAAACAGTTACATTTGGTCGCTACAAACAGCCATCAGAACCATTCGACGCTATAGAAAACAGGAAAAAAACTGAGCTTTTCATAAAAAAACTATAAAAGTTGCGAGCTCTCTAAAAAAAAGTCGTATTTCAACCTTTTTGGAAAATCGCTCAAAATTTACCACAGTTGGATTTAGAGACAATATAATTTGGAAATGATTAAAGTGGAGCGTATTTTACCTTAAAAATAGATTTTGTTAGTGGATGGGTGGGGTAGCTAAACTGAACACCAAGTTTCATAAAGCTTGTCTGTTTATAACTAATTTTTGCCTGTCGAAAAAGGGCTTGCAAATGTGTTCTTTGACACCACAAGTCGCGTGTCAGAAAAGGTTGAAGGGTTAGGGAGGCGCAGAGAGTTTAATAAAAAGGAAATATATAAAGAAAAGCGTAGGGGCAGGAATATCACCTTGTTTGACACCATTGTCAATTGGGATTTCATCAGACAATTTTCCGTTAAATGAGACTCGAGCTTTCATGTCCCTGTGCAGTTCCTTGAATATTCTAACAAAGGTTGAAGAACCCCCTACTTTTTCTAAGATTAACCAGAGAGCATCCCTGTTAACGGTGTCCAATGCTTTGGTTAGATCCACAAACACTTGATACAGTAATATCTGTTGTTCAATGCATTTCTCCTGGACTTGCCGGGCTGAGAAATCTTATCCATAGTTCCTCTGCCAGACCTAAAACCACTAAAACCTAAAGCTAATTTGTGACTCTGGAATAGCATTAGGACAAACATCCTCCAGTAACCTGTTTAATAGAAGTCGTGCGAGAACTGTCCCGGCAGCTTTCAAAAACATAATCCCACGGTAGTGATCAAAAACATTTTTCTGTCTCATAGTCACAACGAGATATATATCTACATACATACATACATACATACATACATACATACATACATACATATTGTTGTGGGGTACAAATCACCTCTATTTGAGAACTAAGTGGAATCAACTAGTCCTATGAATATCACTGGTTTCAGAAACTAGACGGAGACATTCATGCCATGTTTAACCACATACTACGAACACGTTCCTCGCATACCACTTTACTGGCTCCTGTATTCTTTATGATAAATACATATTATATTTATACACTTTACACTGCTTGTGGTTTCTTTCATTTGTGGTCCCTACCACGGGTCAACAACAACTGGCTGACAAGGATGATTCAAGAACTTCCCGGATCAATTTATAATAATTGCTAACAACAACTGAATGACAAATATTCGGACAAGAACAGCCATTGGAAAACAACATTTGATGACCAAAAGGATTCAAGAAAAAAGAATACACTCGAGAAAAATTCGAAACTTCAAACGTATTTCTTTTCAAAACTCCGGTGAACAACGAGGAAAACTACTTGTCAACGTTTAAGAAAAAAAAACACCATTCGAGCGTTAAAATCCACAGACACGGAATAAAGAAGACTTCGGAAAAGGACAACAACTCTCGCTGAAAAAAGGATTTTACAAAGACATCGTCAAAAGCTTTATCTTGCTGTTTAAAAAAGCTACAAAAAGCGTAATTACGAGTTAAAACAGAACTCATAAAACAATTGCGCTGAGAATTATTACTATTGAATCAACGATACAAAGTTTTCAGTAAGTACATAAAAACTCCTTTCAATCTCTATAAATACAAGTAATGTTGAAAAAAAACCCAAAACTTTGTCGTTCTAAAAAGCATGTGTCGCTAATACGTCTTATGGTTAAAAGGCATTATCGTTAGGAAAAGAAAAAAAAAACTCACACAAATGCAGCAAGTAAATGATAGCATATTTTAATTTATTGGCTAAAGCGAGTATTCTCAGAAATTAAAAAGACGTTGGATTTTAATCCGATTAAAATAAACTTTTCACTGATTGACGGAGTGCACGTCGAAGAAGAAGAAGAAGAAGAAGAAGAAGAAGAAAAACGATTTCGCAAAGCACGACAAATTTAGTGTCAACGAGAAAAGGATATTCTTTTTCGCACAGAAATCTGAAAGAATAACCAATATCAAATAAATACGATAAACTCTCTTCCACAGATAAATAACAAATTCCTTTTAAGGAAAAAAAAAAGAGGAAAATGTGTAGGATGAACAAAGAATTGAACTCAGTACCTACACGTTATGAAAATTGAAAAATGGAAAATGCAATCTACTGCTTTCTGTATAAATGCAAACGCCGAATTATTTACTCAGGAAAATTGCCACGCGAGGAAATAAATATATGAAAGAAATATTCGTTAAATAACCAGGTATGAATTTTGTAAATTTTTTTCCTGTAGAGTTGGTACCATAGGAAAAGTAAATCAACGAATTGTGTTGTTTCTGAAAAACAAACATTTTGGCATATAAGGTAATTCGAAACCTTCCAAAAACAAAAACAAAAACAATAAATAAATAAATAAAATGGACAATTTTGCAAAACAGACGTTAGAAATGGTGAAACTCCAACAAAGCCAACAATTAGAACTTGAAAGAAGATTCTGAGAAGAAAAATTTGGCAATAAAGAAACAAAACGCCGAGAAGCAACTGACAATAAAAAGCAGCTGGAAGAGAAGCAGTTAAATTTAATGAAATACTTCGAGAAAAAACAGGAAATAGAAAAGAAAGGAATGAACGAACAAATATTGGAATTGTAAAAATACAGAATGAACAAATATTGGAATTGAAAAATTTACATTTAGAGCAACAAAACTAGTCAGATAAAAAATGGATTTGATAACGCAAGTTTTAATGAATACGGACAGCGGAGAAGAAACCAACACATTTTTCCCCCCAAAATGCGATATGGTCAGCTATTGATACATTTCATTATGCTCCTGAGGAGGACCTAACGTTTGAGGCATACTTAAGAAGATTTGAAGACCTCTTCAAGATTGATTGCAGTGCATGGACGGATCAATAGAAGGTTCGTTTATTGCTACGGAAGTTGGATGCATCCGAACATAAAAATTCGTGGACTATATTTTACCAAGAAAAGCCAACGAATTGTCATTCGACGAGGCAGTCAAACTATTAATGGAGTTATACTGTTGAAAAAGAAGCCTTTTTCATAAAAGATGGAAATTCATGAATCTTATTCGTAAGGAGAGTCAGGACTATACGACTTTTGCAACTACAGTTATTAAGCACTGTGACGATTTCAAGTTGTCGTCATTAACAGCGGACAAGTTCAAGAGTCTAATATTCATAAAAGGTTTGATAGACACTGTGGTGTTTTATCATAAAACGGAAGACAGAGCAAAACCTCTTTACTAGTTTTTACCAAACTACTCTCACCACGTAAGCGCAAATAGTAAACGTAACAGCAAAATAGTAAACGTAACAGCAAAATAGTAAAGAGCAGGTAGCAGCAGTAAACGCAAGAGCTGTTAGTAACGAAATGCTGAAGAAGCAAAAACAACTCAGCCTTTTTAAAAGGAATGTGTGGAAAATCATGTGCCATAGATACTTTTACTTTAACGGAAATATAACAATCCCCCCCACCAGTAAGAGAGATTACAAGGTGTAGATTTTTTTTTCAAAGTACAGAGTTATCTTTGAAAGTGGCGATGTTTTTTATTTATAAGTCCAGTCACTGTACTGGTTTACGGATTCGGCTAAACCGGCGTGGAAGCAGTTCAATATTCAAAGGACTGGCAGGTATCTGCGAATTCTCTATATTTGTTGCATTAAGTGTATTGTCAACTGGACTTGTTTCAATCAAATGGGTCAGGTCTGCATTTGCAAGGTCGGGTCGAGTATTCTCAGCAGGACCCTGAGGTCCATCAGAGCGCGGAAAACAAGCCAAATGTCTTAGCGCCACAGAATCCTCCCGGCCATACTTATGCCATATTCTCACATGCATAGGGTTGGCCTCGAGGAGTTCCACTACCTCGACGATCGGGTCGTACTTGCTCCTGTTGCCAAACCGTTTCAATAGTACTTTCCCAGGTTCGCAGAGTCAAACAGGTAAGGCAGTACCGGTAGAAGAGCGCCTTTCAAATTTGAACAATCGTTCGTGTGGAGTTGCATTCGTACTAGTGCATAGTAAGGAGCGAATAGAATTTAAAATATCAGACAGAAGGTCCTACCAAGCACTAAGGGGTAACTGTTTAGATTACAGGGTCAATAATATTGAGTGCCAAATAACGCCGTTATAGCGATCGCACTGACTGTTTCCTCTTGGGTTGTATGCAGTGGTGTTACTGCACCCAACCCCAAGTCGCGTCAGGAAATTTCTGAACTCCTCCGACATGAACGATGTTCCTCTATCAGAATGGATGAAAGCGGGGAGTCCAAAAATAGAAAAAAATAGTCGTCAGGCACTTGATTGCGGTCTGTGAAGAACAATAACGGCAAGGGAACGCAAAGGGAAATCGACTGTACTCATCCACGATAGTAAATAGGTAACGACATCCTTTCGAAGATGGCGGGGCAGGCCCCTTGAAGTCTACGGAGAGGCGCTGGAAGGGAGCAGTAGTGCGGATCAGTGTATTGTTAGTAGGGATGAAGAATTGAGGCTTTATTTTTGTGCACGTTGTACACTCGGATGTCACGCGCCGAACTTCATCAATTGAGTATGGCATGTTTTGTGATCATATAAAGTGCCAAAAACACTGTGCACCAGGGTGTATTAATGAACTGTGTATGGCCCGTAGCTCCTCCAAGGCGGAAGCAGCAGCACCACACACTCTCGATAAAGCATCGGTAACGATGTTTTCACTTCCGGGACGGTGTTTTATACCGTACGAGAACGGGAGAAGCTCCATTTTCTACTGAATTATTTTATCATTTTTAATTTTTCATCGGTTAGCTGGCTTATACATAAAAGATACGGTTTGCTGGTCTGTTACGATAGTGAAGTGCTTCTCAGCAAGGAGGTCCCTCCATTTTCGGACACATTTAACTATCGCATAAGCCTCTTTTTCAACTATGTGTAGTCGTATTTCCGATAGGTTTAGTGAGCGGGAAAAGAACACTACAGGCCTATCAGCCTGTAAGAGGCTGCCTCCGATAGCCTTTTCTGAGGCATCGGTTTCGATAGTAATTGGTAGTTCGTCGTCGATAACCTTTACAGATGATTCGGCGACGTCTTTCTTAAGTTTCTCGAAAGAATTCACAAATATAGGCGGCATGGGAAATTGTTTATTTTCAACCAGGGGACGAATTTTGTGTGACTACTTAGGTATCCATTTCGCGTAGTAAGAAAACATACCAAGGCACCTTTTTAACGAATTTGAATCCGAAAGAGGAGGCATTTGCAAAAGGGGTTTCAAACGCTCAGGATCAGGTTGGATAGTTCCGTCACAGATTTGGTATCCAAGCAAATTGATAGAACGGAGCGAAAACTTTGATTTTACTCGGTTTATTTCGAGGTTGTATGTTGAGGCAGCCTTTAAGAAACGTTCCAAGTTAGCGTCATGCTCCTCTTGAGTTTTACCGCAAATGGTAATATCATCAACGTAAGAAAAAGTTCCGAATAACTTATTTTCAGAAATAAAGGAATTCATAAATTGTTGAAAGACACTTCATTAGTGACACCCATGGGTATTCGTTTTAATTGATACAAACGATTTCCAGCTTGAAAAGCCTTGTAGGGCCAATCTTTGGGACAAATTTCAATTTGGTAGTCAATCGTACTACAAATATGATACTGAGCAATTTGATTTACGAGATCCTCAATCCGAGGCAAAGGGTACGCGTCAAGTCGGGTAAAACGGTTAATAGTTTGGGAAAAATGAACAACCAGTCGTTTCTTTCTATTAGGCGCCACGGTGAATAGCTGGCTTCAATGACGTCGTCCTTAAGCAGTTGAAGAATTTACTTTTCAATAAATCGGGCATACTCCGCACGATAGTTTCGGGATTTAGTAGCAATGGGTCTGCAATCAGGGGTCAGGTTTCGGAACAATTTTACAGGGGCACAACTGATTTTGGTTAGCGCACAGATTTTTAAGGCGTCCTTAGATCCACCAAAAGAAATTGTAACACCCCGGTGTAGTTTTAAAAATGACACCCCGAGTATAATGTCCATACAGGAGTCAGGAAGCACAGTAAGGTCAATCCCTTTATATTCACAACCATTGAAGAAAATGTTCTCGGTGCAATATTCAGACAGTTTAAGGGAAACGGCGGATGATGCCATAGAAATTACGGAGTTCCGTTTTAAAGTGGGCAGTCTCATTGTTTTGACAATGCGGACACTGATAAAATTATCAGAATTGCCAGTGTCTATAAGGGCAGTTAACATTTTTCCTTTTAACTCCACAGTTTCAATGATAGTAGGGCAACTATCACCACCTTTAGCGCAGGCCCCTATGATAGCAGAATATGAATGCGTCGTTAGAGTAGAAGGGCAAACTTTAGAAAAATGCCCGAGTTTACCGCAGCTTCGACATACTTTATCGCTGGCAGGGCAAAGGCGGCGGTCATCCTTACAGTGACATCGCCCTCCACAGTTGTAGCACTTGCCACGAACAGGAAGGGCAGCAGAGAACTGTATAGAGTCAAACTTCATTCGAGAATTAGTTGGAACAGAATTTTTAGAAATACAAGTGGCCTCCTCGGCAGAATCGGTCACAACATTTTTAGTTCCTGTAGTAGAAGTAACAGTGACTACTCCAATCTGGGAGGCATACGATTCCGCGCGAAAGTGAGCTTGTTCTAAAGCCCTAGCACATTGAGTAGTTTCTGTGAGAGTTAGAGTGTCCGTTTCAAGGAGCCTAGCACGTATCAATGAGGACTTATGACCATGAATGAATGCATCACGGACAGATTCATCCCTGTAAATGATGGCCGTTACGTCTTTAAAACAACAGTCAGTGGCAAGTCGATTCAAGGCCTAAAGGTATTGGTCGACAGACTCGCTTTCTTGTTGCAAACGCGTGGAAAGCAGATGTCGAGTGTGAATAACGCTTGGAGACTTGTCGTAAACTCCTTTCAATAATTCCACGGCATGTTCAAAACCAGAGCAACCTTCGATAACGTCAGCAACGGAGGGACCGATGTTTAAATAGAGAACTTCTAGCTTATCAGGGTTTGACGAAACAATAGTTGATAAGTAGTAATTAAAGTTGCGGAACCATAATTTTCAAAGCTTGCTGGCCTGACGGTCTGCTGAGGAAACATCAAATTTATCCAGGAGAATTATCTTCTCCATGCGGAAAATAAAAAGTTAGTTCAGTAAATTGTGGTGTTTTATCATAAAACGGAAGACAGAGCAAAACCTCTTTACTAGGCTTTACCGAATTAATTTCACAGCCAACAATAAACGTAAGAGCAAATAGTAAATGCAAGAGTTGTTAGTAACGAAATGCTGAAGAAAAAAAAACAACTCAGCCCTTTTAAAAGGAAAAGGAACGTGTGCAAAATCACGTGCCATAGAAAATTTTATTTAACGGAAATATAAAAGACGCTGATATAAGACGCCGTGCTCTAAATAAATGTTAATTTGAACCTGATTTTGACACTTAAGAAACTGACTGAAGATTGTCAGCGGTTCGTGGCAAAGAAGCAAGATTCCCGAAACATCAAGGAAGCAGGTATCGTTCACATTAAAAAACGTCAAACGTCTAGTTTTGATTACGTAAAACGCACCACCCTCTAGTTTCGATTACATCAAACGCACCACCCTCTAATTTCGATTACGTCAAACACATCACCCTCTAGTTTCGATTACGTATAACGCATCACACTCTAGTTTCGATTACGTCAAACGCACCACCCTCTAGTTTCGATTACGTCAAACGCATCACCCTTTAGTTTCGATTACGTCAAACGCATCACCCTCTAGTTTCGATTACGTGAAACGCACCACCCTCTAGTTTCGATGACGTCAAACGCATCACCCTCTAGTTTTGATTACGTCAAACGCATCACCCTCTAGTTTCAATTACGTCAAATGCATCACCCTCTAGTTTCGATTACGTCAAACGCATCACCCTCTAGTTTCGATTACGTCAAACGCATAACCCTCTAGTTTCGATGACGTCAAATGCATCACCCTCTAGTTTCGATTACGTCAAATGCATCACCCTCTAGTTTCGATTAAGTCAAATGCATCACCCTCTAGTTTCGATTACGTCAAACGCATAACCCTCTAGTTTCGATTACGTCAAATGCATCACCCTCTAGTTTCGATTACGTCAAACGCATCACCCTCTAGTTTCGATGACAAACACATCACCCTCTAGTTTCGATTACGTCAAACTCATCACCCTCTAGTTTCGATTACGTCAAACGCATCACCCTCTAGTTTCGATGACGTCAAACGCACCACCCTCTAGTTTCGATGACGTCAAACGCATCACCCTTTAGTTTCGATTACGTCAAACGCATCACCCTTTAGTTTCGATTACGTCAAACGCACCACCCTCTAGTTTCGATTATGTCAAACGCACCACCCTTTAGTTTCGATTACGTCAAACACATAACCCTCTAGTTTCGATTACGTCAAACGCATCACCCTTTAGTTTCGATTACGTCAAACGCATCACCCACTAGTTTTGATTACGTCAAACGCATCACCCTCTAGTTTCGATTACGTCAAACGCACCACCCTCTAGTTTTGATTACATAAAACGCATCACCCTCTAGTTTTGATTACGTCAAACGCATCACCCTCTAGTTTCGATTACGTCAAACGCATCCCCTCTAGTTTCGATTACGTCAAACACATCACCCCCTAGTTTTGATTACGTAAAACGCATCACCCTCTAGTTTTGATTACGTCAAACGCATCCCCTCTAGTTTCGATTACGTCAAACACATCACCCTCTAGTTTCGATTACGTCAAACACATCACCCTTTAGTTTCGATAACGTCAAACGCATCACCCTTTAGTTTCGATTACGTCAAACGCATCACCCTCTAGTTTCGATTACGTCAAACGCATCCCCTCTAGTTTCGATTACGTCAAACACATCACCCTCTAGTTTCGATTACGTCAAACACATCACCCTTTAGTTTCGATAACGTCAAACGCATCACCCTTTAGTTTCGATTACGTCAAACGCATCACCCTCTAGTTTCGATTACGTCAAACGCATCCCCTCTAGTTTCGATTACGTCAAACACATCACCCTTTAGTTTCGATAACGTCAAACGCATCACCCTTTAGTTTCGATTACGTCAAACGCATCACCCTCTAGTTTCGATTACGTCAAACACATCACCCTCTAGTTTCGATTACGTCAAACGCATCACCCTCTAGTTTTTATTACGTCAAACGCATCACCCTTTAGTTTCGATTACGTCAAACGCATCACCCTCTAGTTTTGATTACGTCAAACGCATCACCCTCTAGTTTCGATTACGTCAAACGCATCCCCTCTAGTTTCGATTACGTCAAACACATCACCCTCTAGTTTCGATTACGTCAAACACATCACCCTTTAGTTTCGATAACGTCAATCGCATCACCCTTTAGTTTCGATTACGTCAAACGCATCACCCTCTAGTTTCGATTACGTCAAACACATCACCCTCTAGTTTCGATTACGTCAAACGCATCACCCTCTAGTTTTTATTACGTCAAACGCATCACCCTTTAGTTTCGATTACGTCAAACGCATCACCCTCTAGTTTTGATTACGTCAAACGCATCACCCTTTAGTTTCGATTACGTCAAACGCATCACCCTCTAGTTTCGATTTCAACACAAATAATTTGTTCACTTTATTTAAACTTTCCGTGCAAAATTCGAATTTGTTCAGAAATGTTCCCCACGTAAATTTATCATTTGTGAACATGCCCACAAATTTCGGACAATCCAATTCCATCTTGACCGGCATAGCCCTCGAAGCATGCCTAACTTGAGGCGTATTTAATTTCAATTTTAAAGAAAGCAATTTTTCTTCTATTTCTGAAGAAAATCTCTCTGAAGCCTTGCAGATCTAAAGTTTCTCTTCTTCGGGGTTTTGAGAAGAATTTGGTCAATTAATGCAATGAGGTCGCTCAACCATCCTCTAATTACCACCTCTCAGGATTTGAAAAGGTCTGGAGAAAGGTCGTTGCTTTCCAACCACTTTACCGCACTCACTATTAATGCAATATCTTTTAGCATCACGTTTTGGCATTAGCTCCCTTTGGGCCATCTTTTATGCCTTAAGCAAAATTAATAAAATAACAGATGTAATTATCTGCAAATTAATGTGGCGAAAAAAGGCCAATATTATTCCAAACGGAATTATGTATAAAACGGGAAGCTAATGCCCTTTACTCCCATTAAATTTATTATCAAAATAACAGATATTGTTATTTGCAAAGCTGCTGGCGAGATCGCCAATATTCCAAACGGAATTATTTAATCATAAATAACATGCTGACGAACATGACCGCCAGTGATTAAAGAGCCGACTTTAGGCTAAGCTCTACAAATAGTCGGGTTATATAATTATAACCAAATTCGAAATTCTCGAGCTACTAAAAAATGATGCCTAATATATAGGGGGGGATAATCCCTTAAGATTTTTTTTTTCATAAATTTTTAATTCACATTCATTTAAAAAATGACAACACTGTACACACCATTAATACATTAAAACATGGCATCAAAAATACAAATCAAATATTAGCAATCTCAATTTCAAATTAATCGATTAATTGGTACTTATGCATTTAACAAACCAGACGTAACTCAGCTTTTGCTCGGCTTTGTCCGACGCATGACGTCAACAGCCGGATATAGCCGAGCGTTGCCGATTAAGCAGACGAGAATTTCGCTATCTATTGGAAGAGTGTCACAACTCAAGAAACGCTTATTTGAAGAGAGTTTAAAAAATTTTGTTTTAAAAAGATAACTGACGAAATAATAATGAATATTACAAACCTTGCGGACCAGCTCCAGATCCCAGAGGCTGCACTAAACTTTTGCCAGCAACGGAAATTGTTGGCAGAAGAGAAAAGGTGTTTACATTTTGGCCAGGATTGTGTACTTGCAAAGAGAACAAGCCTTTCCGACGGTTATGGTTGGAGATGTAGAAGTGTAACATGTCGTCGATGGACCTCCATTAGGATTGGGACCTTCTTCTCAAAACCCCGACTAACCATCGCATAAAAATAATATACTTATGGGCGTTCGAGATGGCATCTACAAAAAATCTCCATCGCGAATGTGGGTTACGTTCTCGCCACACAATTGTGGATTGGAAAATTTTCCTGCGTGATATATGCAAGGACTATTTTCTTAGGAATCCCCGGCAGATTGGAGGCCCAGGAGGCCATACGGTAGAAATCGACGAGTCCGTTTTTAACCGCAGAAAACACAACGTCGGCAGACTTTTGACACCGGTGGGCGGTGGTCTGGGTCTTCGGTGGATACGACCCCGCTGAAAAGGAGGGTTTCTTGGTCACTGTACGAAATAAGAACGCCGAAACCTTCCTTCCACTAATAAATAAATAAAAATCCTTGTTTCTGGCAAAAAAAAAAAAGGTCCTTCTTTCTGGCGAAAAAAAAAAATGTACAAATAATCCTTGTTCCTTCCTCACCCCCAAATGCTGTTTATTGTCCTTTTTTTTAGGCTTAGTTGCAAAAAAAAATATTAACTTTTACGTGTTTAAGACATAGACGATATGTTTTTTACGTTAAAAATTGGAGAAAAAAAAAACAGTTCAGACAAAAAGAAAAGTTTCCTATTATTTAACAAAAAAAACTTGTTTTATATGTATTTATTTTGAAAACAGAAAAAAATTTCAAACAATAATAATAAAAAAAACACATAAATGAACGGTAGGTTTTTGCTTTTTACTTATTTAATTTTATGTTTCTACATTTTGCAATTTCATTGTACAGTTATTTTGTTGTAGCGTTGTTTTTATTTTATCGCCAACGCTCGGTTTTATCCGGCTGTTGACGTCATGCGTCGGACAAAGCCGAACAAATGATGAGTTACGTCTGGTTCGTTAAATGTACAAGTACCGATTAATTTAATTAATAAATATAACACAATTAACATTTAAATTGCGAAAGAATCATGAACGGCTAAATACTGTGGGTTTTTTTTTTACGTCTACAGAATTTAAACCGAAGTTTGTTTGTTTTTTTTTTTTATAAGACGTATACAATCCTGGTGGGATCTTAAATTCGGAAAAAAAAATGCAATTAAGATACGCGAGCAATCTGCGACCAAATATAAGGTCGAATTAAATTATTTTCTAACGTTACTTAAAACGTAAGAATTAAAAAAAAAAAAATTATTCATTTTTTAGAAGTGCACTCACTGCAACAAATATCACTGTCTTATAGATTTTGAGACATAAGTTACTGCAACGAAATAATTACATTTGATTTAACGAATCAGAACAATATTTATCATTAATCTCTTCCAATTAAGAGGTAAACAAAAATTCTGCTCGCCTCAAATTAAGAACTTATAAATATATTTTTTTTTTTTACTAGCGCTTAAAATGATTCTAGATATTTGCAATAAAAACGAGAATCTAACTTAAAATGTTTTTGCAAAAAAAAACGAGAATCTAACTTAAAATGTTTTTGCAAAACAAATAACGAGAATCAAACTTAAAATGTTTTGGAAAAAAAAAACAAAAAAAAAACGAGATTCTAACTTAAAATGTTTTTGCAAAAAAAAATAAAAACGAGAATCTAACTTAACATGTTTTTGCAAAAAAAAAAAAAAAAAACGAAAATCTAACTTAAAATGTTTTTGCAAAAAAAAAACAAGAATCTAACTTAAAATGTTTTTGCAAAAAAAAAATGTTTTTTCAAAAAAAAAAAAAAACGAGAATCTAACTTAAATTTTTTTTTCAAAAATAAAAACCAAAATCTAACTTATAATGTTTTTTCAAAAAAAAAAACGAGAATCTAACTTAAAATGTTTTTTAAAAAAAAAATACAACGAGTATCTAACTTAAAATGTTTTTGCAAAAAAAAAACGAGAATCTAACTTACAATGTTTTTGCAAAAAAAAAAACAAGAATCTAACTTAAAATGTTTTTGCAAAAAGAAAAAAAAACGAGAATCTAATTAAAATGTTTTCAAAAAAAAAAAACGAGAATCTAACTTAAAATGTTTTTGCAAAAAAAAAACGAGAATCTAACTTAAAATGTTTTTGCAAAAAAAAAAAACGAGAATCTAACTTAAAATGTTTTTGCAAAAAAAAAACGAGAATTAAACTTAACATGTTTTTGCAAAAAAAAAAAAAAAATAAAAACGAGAATCTAACTTAAAATGTTTTTGCAAAAAACAAAAACGAGAATCTAACTTAAAATGTTTTTGCAAAAAAAAAAACCGAGAATCTAACTTAAAATGCTTTTGCAACAAAAAAAAACAAAAACGAGAATCTAACTAAAAATGTTTTTGCAAAAAAAACAACAAAAAAAACGAGAATCAAACTTAAAATGTTTTTGCAAAAAAAAAAAAACGAGAATCCAACTTAAAATGTTTTTGCCAAAAAAAAAAAAACAACAAAAAAAACGAGAATCTTACTTAAAATGTTTTTGCAAAAAAAACGAGAATCTAACTAAAAATGTTTTTGCAAAAAAAACGAGAATCTAACTTAAAATGTTTTTGCAAAAAAAAAAAACGAGAATCTAACTTAAAAAGTTTTTGCAAAAAAAAAAAAACGAGAATCTAACTTAAAATGTTTTTGCAAAAAAAAAAAACGAGAATCTAACTTAAAATGTTTTTGAAAAAAAAACGAGAATCTAACTTAAAATGTTTTAGCAAAAAAAAAACGAGAATCTAACTTAAAATGTTTTTGCAAAAAAAAACGAGAATCTAACTTAAAATGTTTTTGAAAAAAAACAAAAAAAAAACGAGAATCTAACTTAAAATGTTTTTGCAAAAAAAAAACAAAAAAATACGAAAATCTAACTTAAAATGTTTTTGCAAAAAAAACGAGAATCTAACTTAAAATGTTTTTGCAAAAAAAAAATGTTTTTACAAAAAAAAGGAGAATCTAACTTAAAATGTTTTTGCAAAAAAAAAACGAGAATCTAAGTTAAAATGTTTTTGCAAAAAAAAAACGAGAATGTTACTTAAAATGTTTTTGCAAAAAAAAAACGAGAATCTAACTTAAAATGTTTTTGCAAAAAAAACGAGAATCTAACTTAAAATGTTTTTGCAAAAAAAAATAAAAACGAGAATCTAACTTAAAATGTTTTTGCAAAAAAAAACGAGAACCTAACTTAAAATGTTTTTCAAAAAAAAAAAACGAGAATCTAACTTAAAATGTTTTTGCAAAAAAAAATAAAAACGAGAATCTAACTGTAAATGTTTTTGCAAAAACAACGAGAATCTAACTTAAAATGTTTTTGCAAAAAAAACGAGAATCTAACTTAACATGTTTTTGCAAAACAAAAACGAAAATCTAACTTAAAATGTTTTTGCAAAAAAAAAAACGAGAATCTAACTTAAAATGTTTTTGCAAAAAAAAAACGAGAATCTAACTCAAAATGTTTTTGCAAAAAAAAAACGAGAATCTAACTTAAAATGGTTTTGCATAAAAAAACGAGAATCTAACTTAAAATGTTTTTGCAAAAAAAAACGAGAATCTAATTTAAAATGTTTTTGCAAAAAAAAAAAACCCAGAATCTAACTTAAAATGTTTTTGCAAAAAAAAAAACGAGAATCTAACTAAAAATGTTTTTGCAAAAAAAAAAACGAGAATCTAACTTAAAATGTTTTTGAAAAGAAAAACAAAAAAATACGAGAATCTAACTTAAAATGTTTTTGTCAAAAAAAAAACGAGAATCAAACTTAAAATGTTTTTGCAAAAAAAAACGAGTATCAAAATTTTTTTTTTGCAAAAAAGAAACGAGCATCTAACTTAAAATGTTTTTGCAAAAAAAAACGAGAATCTAACTAAAAATATTTTTGCAAAAAAAAAAACGAGAATCTAACTTAAAATGTCTTTGCAAAAAAAAACGAGACTCTAACTAAACATGTTTTTGCAAAAAAAACGAGAATCTAAATTAAATGTTTTTGCAAAATAAAAATAAAAACGAGAATCTAACTTAAAATGTTTTTGCAAAAAACAAAAACGAGAATCTAACTTAAAATGTTTTTGCAAAAAAAAAAAAACGAGAATCTAACTTAAAATATTTTGTGCAAAAAAAAACGAGAATCTAACTAAAATGGTTTTGCAAAAAAAAAAACGAGAATCTAACTCAAAATGTTTTTGCAAAAAAAAGAAAAAAACGAGAATCTAACTTAAAATGTTGTTGCAAAAAAACGAGAATCTAACTTAAAATGTTTTTGCAAAAAAAAAACGAGAATCTAACTTAAAATGTTTTTGCAAAAAAAAAAAAACGAGAATCTAACTTAAAATGGTTTTGCAAAAAAAAAACGAGAATCTAACTCAAAATGTTTTTGCAAAAAAAAAAAAAAAGAGAATCTAACTTAAAATGTTTTTGCAAAAAAAAAACGAGAATCTAACTTAAAATGTTTTTGAAAAAAAAAAAAAGAGAATCTAACTTAAAATGTTTTTGCAAAAAATAAAAAAAAACACGAGAATGTAACTTAAAATGTTTTTGCAAAAAAGAAAACAAAAAAATACGAGAATCTAATTTAAAATGTTTTTGCAAAAAAAAGAGAATCTAACTTAAAATGTTTTTGCAAAAAAAACGAGAATCTAACATAAAATGTTTTGCAAAAAAAAAAACGAGAATCTAACTTAAAATGTTTTTGCAAAAAAAAAAAAACGAGAATCTAACTTAAAATGTTTTTGCAAAAAAAAAAAACGAGAATCTAACTTAAAATGTTTTTGAAAAAAAAAAACGAGAATCTAACTTAAAATGTTTTAGCAAAAAAAAACGAGAATCTAACTTAAAATGTTTTTGCAAAAAAAAAAACGAGAATCTAAGTTAAAATGTTTTTGAAAAAAAAAAAAAAAAAAAACGAGAATCTAACTTAAAATGTTTTTGAAAAGAAAAACAAAAAAATACGAGAATCTAACTTAAAATGTTTTTGTCAAAAAAAAAACGAGAATCAAACTTAAAATGTTTTTGCAAAAAAAAACGAGTATCAAAATTTTTTTTTGCAAAAAAGAAACGAGCATCTAACTTAAAATGTTTTTGCAAAAAAAAACGAGAATCTAACTAAAAATATTTTTGCAAAAAAAAAAACGAGAATCTAACTTAAAATGTCTTTGCAAAAAAAAAACGAGACTCTAACTAAACATGTTTTTGCAAAAAAAACGAGAATCTAAATTAAATGTTTTTGCAAAATAAAAATAAAAACGAGAATCTAACTTAAAATGTTTTTGCAAAAAACAAAAACGAGAATCTAACTTAAAATGTTTTTGCAAAAAAAAAAAACGAGAATCTAACTTAAAATATTTTGTGCAAAAAAAAACGAGAATCTAACTAAAATGGTTTTGCAAAAAAAAAAACGAGAATCTAACTCAAAATGTTTTTGCAAAAAAAAGAAAAAAACGAGAATCTAACTTAAAATGTTGTTGCAAAAAAACGAGAATCTAACTTAAAATGTTTTTGCAAAAAAAAAACTAGAATCTAACTTAAAATGTTTTTGCAAAAAAAAAAAACGAGAATCTAACTTAAAATGGTTTTGCAAAAAAAAAACGAGAATCTAACTCAAAATGTTTTTGCAAAAAAAAAAAAAAAAGAGAATCTAACTTAAAATGTTTTTGCAAAAAAAAAACGAGAATCTAACTTAAAATGTTTTTGAAAAAAAAAAAAAGAGAATCTAACTTAAAATGTTTTTGCAAAAAATAAAAAAAAACACGAGAATGTAACTTAAAATGTTTTTGCAAAAAAGAAAACAAAAAAATACGAGAATCTAATTTAAAATGTTTTTGCAAAAAAAAGAGAATCTAACTTAAAATGTTTTTGCAAAAAAAACGAGAATCTAACATAAAATGTTTTGCAAAAAAAAAACGAGAATCTAACTTAAAATGTTTTTGCAAAAAAAAAAAAAACGAGAATCTAACTTAAAATGTTTTTGCAAAAAAAAAAACGAGAATCTAACTTAAAATGTTTTTGAAAAAAAAAACGAGAATCTAACTTAAAATGTTTTAGCAAAAAAAAACGAGAATCTAACTTAAAATGTTTTTGCAAAAAAAAAAACGAGAATCTAACTTAAAATGTTTTTGAAAAAAAAAAAAAAAAAAACGAGAATCTAACTTAAAATGTTTTTGAAAAGAAAAACAAAAAAATACGAGAATCTAACTTAAAATGTTTTTGTCAAAAAAAAAACGAGAATCAAACTTAAAATGTTTTTGCAAAAAAAAACGAGTATCAAAATTTTTTTTTTGCAAAAAAGAAACGAGCATCTAACTTAAAATGTTTTTGCAAAAAAAAACGAGAATCTAACTAAAAATATTTTTGCAAAAAAAAAAACGAGAATCTAACTTAAAATGTCTTTGCAAAAAAAAAACGAGACTCTAACTAAACATGTTTTTGCAAAAAAAACGAGAATCTAAATTAAATGTTTTTGCAAAATAAAAATAAAAACGAGAATCTAACTTAAAATGTTTTTGCAAAAAACAAAAACGAGAATCTAACTTAAAATGTTTTTGCAAAAAAAAAAAAACGAGAATCTAACTTAAAATATTTTGTGCAAAAAAAAACGAGAATCTAACTAAAATGGTTTTGCAAAAAAAAAAACGAGAATCTAACTCAAAATGTTTTTGCAAAAAAAAGAAAAAAACGAGAATCTAACTTAAAATGTTGTTGCAAAAAAACGAGAATCTAACTTAAAATGTTTTTGCAAAAAAAAACGAGAATCTAACTTAAAATGTTTTTGCAAAAAAAAAAAACGAGAATCTAACTTAAAATGGTTTTGCAAAAAAAAATCGAGAATCTAACTCAAAATGTTTTTGCAAAAAAAAAAAAAAGAGAATCTAACTTAAAATGTTTTTGCAAAAAAAAAAACGAGAATCTAACTTAAAATGTTTTTGAAAAAAAAAAAAAGAGAATCTAACTTAAAATGTTTTTGCAAAAAATAAAAAAAAACACGAGAATGTAACTTAAAATGTTTTTGCAAAAAAGAAAACAAAAAAATACGAGAATCTAATTTAAAATGTTTTTGCAAAAAAAAGAGAATCTAACTTAAAATGTTTTTGCAAAAAAAACGAGAATCTAACATAAAATGTTTTGCAAAAAAAAAACGAGAATCTAACTTAAAATGTTTTTGCAAAAAAAAAAAACGAGAATCTAACTTAAAATGTTTTTGCAAAAAAAAAAAAACGAGAATCTAACTTAAAATGTTTTTGAAAAAAAAAACGAGAATCTAACTTAAAATGTTTTAGCAAAAAAAAACGAGAATCTAACTTAAAATGTTTTTGCAAAAAAAAAACGAGAATCTAACTTAAAATGTTTTTGAAAAAAAAACAAAAAAAAACGAGAATCTAACTTAAAATGTTTTTGAAAAAAAAACAAAAAAATACGAAAATCTAACTTAAAATGTTTTTGCAAAAAAAACGAGAATCTAACTTAAAATGTTTTTGCAAAAAAAAAATGTTTTTACAATAAAAAGGAGAATCTAACTTAAAATGTTTTTGCAAAAAAAAACGAGAATCTAAGTTAAAATGTTTTTGCAAAAAAAAAACGAGAATGTTACTTAAAATGTTTTTGCAAAAAAAAACGAGAATCTAACTTAAAATGTTTTTGCAAAAAAAACGAGAATCTAACTTAAAATGTTTTTGCAAAAAAAAATAAAAACGAGAATCTAACTTAAAATGTTTTTGCAAAAAAAAAAAACGAGAATCTAACTTAAAATATTTTGTGCAAAAAAAAACGAGAATCTAACTAAAATGGTTTTGCAAAAAAAAAAACGAGAATCTAACTCAAAATGTTTTTGCAAAAAAAAGAAAAAAACGAGAATCTAACTTAAAATGTTGTTGCAAAAAAACGAGAATCTAACTTAAAATGTTTTTGCAAAAAAAAACGAGAATCTAACTTAAAATGTTTTTGCAAAAAAAAAAAAACGAGAATCTAACTTAAAATGGTTTTGCAAAAAAAAACGAGAATCTAACTCAAAATGTTTTTGCAAAAAAAAAAAAAAAGAGAATCTAACTTAAAATGTTTTTGCAAAAAAAAAAACGAGAATCTAACTTAAAATGTTTTTGAAAAAAAAAAAAGAGAATCTAACTTAAAATGTTTTTGCAAAAAATAAAAAAAAACACGAGAATGTAACTTAAAATGTTTTTGCAAAAAAGAAAACAAAAAAATACGAGAATCTAATTTAAAATGTTTTTGCAAAAAAAAGAGAATCTAACTTAAAATGTTTTTGCAAAAAAAACGAGAATCTAACATAAAATGTTTTGCAAAAAAAAAAACGAGAATCTAACTTAAAATGTTTTTGCAAAAAAAAAAAAACGAGAATCTAACTTAAAATGTTTTTGCAAAAAAAAAAAACGAGAATCTAACTTAAAATGTTTTTGAAAAAAAAAACGAGAATCTAACTTAAAATGTTTTAGCAAAAAAAAACGAGAATCTAACTTAAAATGTTTTTGCAAAAAAAAAAACGAGAATCTAACTTAAAATGTTTTTGAAAAAAAAAAAAAAAAAACGAGAATCTAACTTAAAATGTTTTTGAAAAAAAAACAAAAAAATACGAAAATCTAACTTAAAATGTTTTTGCAAAAAAAACGAGAATCTAACTTAAAATGTTTTTGCAAAAAAAAAATGTTTTTACAATAAAAAGGAGAATCTAACTTAAAATGTTTTTGCAAAAAAAAACGAGAATCTAAGTTAAAATGTTTTTGCAAAAAAAAAAACGAGAATGTTACTTAAAATGTTTTTGCAAAAAAAAACGAGAATCTAACTTAAAATGTTTTTGCAAAAAAAACGAGAATCTAACTTAAAATGTTTTTGCAAAAAAAAATAAAAACGAGAATCTAACTTAAAATGTTTTTGCAAAAAAAAACGAGAACCTAACTTTAAATGTTTTTGCAAAAAAAAAAAAACGAGAATCTAACTTAAAATGTTTTTCAAAAAAAAAAAACGAGAATCTAACTTAAAATGTTTTTGCAAAAAAAAATAAAAACGAGAATCTAACTGTAAATGTTTTTGCAAAAACAACGAGAATCTAACTTAAAATGTTTTTGCAAAAAAAACGAGAATCTAACTTAACATGTTTTTGCAAAACAAAAACAAAAATCTAACTTAAAATATTTTTGCAAAAATAAAACAAGAATCTAACTTAAAATGTTTTTGCAAAAAAAAAACGAGAATCTAACTCAAAATGTTTTTGCAAAAAAAAAACGAGAATCTAACTTAAAATGGTTTTGCATAAAAAAACGAGAATCTAACTTAAAATGTTTTTGCAAAAAAAAACGAGAATCTAATTTAAAATGTTTTTGCAAAAAAAAAAAACCCAGAATCTAACTTAAAATGTTTTTGCAAAAAAAAAACGAGAATCTAACTAAAAATGTTTTTGCAAAAAAAAAAAACGAGAATCTAACTTAAAATGTTTTTGAAAAGAAAAACAAAAAAATACGAGAATCTAACTTAAAATGTTTTTGTCAAAAAAAAACGAGAATCAAACTTAAAATGTTTTTGCAAAAAAAAAACGAGTATCAAAATTTTTTTTTTGCAAAAAAAAAACGAGCTTCTAACTTAAAATGTTTTTGCAAAAAAAAACGAGAATCTAACTAAAAATATTTTTGCAAAAAAAAAAAACGAGAATCTAACTTAAAATGTCTTTGCAAAAAAAAACGAAAATCTAACTAAAAATGTTTTTCCAAAAAAAAACGAGAATCTAAATTAAATGTTTTTGCAAAATAAAAATAAAAACGAGAATCTAACTTAAAATGTTTTTGCAAAAAACAAAAACGAGAATCTAACTTAAAATGTTTTTGCAAAAAAAAAAAACGAGAATCTAACTTAAAATATTTTGTGCAAAAAAAAACGAGAATCTAACTTAAAATGGTTTTGCAAAAAAAAAACGAGAATCTAACTCAAAATGTTTTTGCAAAAAAAAGAAAAAAACGAGAATCTAACTTAAAATGTTGTTGCAAAAAAACGAGAATCTAACTTAAAATGTTTTTGCAAAAAAAAAAACGAGAATCTAACTTAAAATGTTTTTGCAAAAAAAAAAAACGAGAATCTAACTTAAAATGTTTTTGCAAAAAAAAAACGAGAATCTAACTCAAAATGTTTTTGCAAAAAAAAGAAAAAAACGAGAATCTAAGTTAAAATGTTTTTGCAAAAAAAAAAAGAGAATCTAACTTAAATTGTTTTTGAAAAAAAAAAAAAGAGAATCTAACTTAAAATGTTTTTGAAAAAAAAAAAAAAAAAACACGAGAATGTAACTTAAAATGTTTTTGCAAAAAAAAAAACAAAAAAATACGAGAATCTAATTTAAAATGTTTTTGCAAAAAAAAACGAGAATCTAACTTAAAATGTTTTTTCAAAAAAAACGAGAATCTAACATAAAATGTTTTGCACAAAAAAAACGAGAATCTAACTTAAAATGTTTTTGCAAAAAAAAAAAACGAGAATCTAACTTAAAATGTTGTTGCAAAAAAACGAGAATCTAACTTAAAATGTTTTTGAAAAAAAAAACGAGAATCTAACTTAAAATGTTTTTGCAAAAAAAAAACGAGAATCTAACTTAAAATGTTTTTGCAAAAAAAAACAAAAAAATACGAAAATCTAACTTAAAATGTTTTTGCAAAAAAAACGAGAATCTAACTTAAAATGTTTTTGCAAAAAAAAAATGTTTTTACAATAAAAAGGAGAATCTAACTTAAAATGTTTTTGCAAAAAAAAACGAGAATCTAAGTTAAAATGTTTTTGCAAAAAAAAAACGAGAATGTTACTTAAAATGTTTTTGCAAAAAAAAACGAGAATCTAACTTAAAATGTTTTTGCAAAAAAAACGAGAATCTAACTTAAAATGTTTTTGCAAAAAAAAATAAAAACGAGAATCTAACTTAAAATGTTTTTGCAAAAAAAAAAAACGAGAATCTAACTTAAAATATTTTGTGCAAAAAAAAACGAGAATCTAACTAAAATGGTTTTGCAAAAAAAAAAACGAGAATCTAACTCAAAATGTTTTTGCAAAAAAAAGAAAAAAACGAGAATCTAACTTAAAATGTTGTTGCAAAAAAACGAGAATCTAACTTAAAATGTTTTTGCAAAAAAAAACGAGAATCTAACTTAAAATGTTTTTGCAAAAAAAAAAAAACGAGAATCTAACTTAAAATGGTTTTGCAAAAAAAAACGAGAATCTAACTCAAAATGTTTTTGCAAAAAAAAAAAAAAAGAGAATCTAACTTAAAATGTTTTTGCAAAAAAAAAAACGAGAATCTAACTTAAAATGTTTTTGAAAAAAAAAAAAGAGAATCTAACTTAAAATGTTTTTGCAAAAAATAAAAAAAAACACGAGAATGTAACTTAAAATGTTTTTGCAAAAAAGAAAACAAAAAAATACGAGAATCTAATTTAAAATGTTTTTGCAAAAAAAAGAGAATCTAACTTAAAATGTTTTTGCAAAAAAAACGAGAATCTAACATAAAATGTTTTGCAAAAAAAAAAACGAGAATCTAACTTAAAATGTTTTTGCAAAAAAAAAAAAACGAGAATCTAACTTAAAATGTTTTTGCAAAAAAAAAAAACGAGAATCTAACTTAAAATGTTTTTGAAAAAAAAAACGAGAATCTAACTTAAAATGTTTTAGCAAAAAAAAACGAGAATCTAACTTAAAATGTTTTTGCAAAAAAAAAAACGAGAATCTAACTTAAAATGTTTTTGAAAAAAAAAAAAAAAAAAACGAGAATCTAACTTAAAATGTTTTTGAAAAAAAAACAAAAAAATACGAAAATCTAACTTAAAATGTTTTTGCAAAAAAAACGAGAATCTAACTTAAAATGTTTTTGCAAAAAAAAAATGTTTTTACAATAAAAAGGAGAATCTAACTTAAAATGTTTTTGCAAAAAAAAACGAGAATCTAAGTTAAAATGTTTTTGCAAAAAAAAAAACGAGAATGTTACTTAAAATGTTTTTGCAAAAAAAAACGAGAATCTAACTTAAAATGTTTTTGCAAAAAAAACGAGAATCTAACTTAAAATGTTTTTGCAAAAAAAAATAAAAACGAGAATCTAACTTAAAATGTTTTTGCAAAAAAAAACGAGAACCTAACTTTAAATGTTTTTGCAAAAAAAAAAAAACGAGAATCTAACTTAAAATGTTTTTCAAAAAAAAAAAACGAGAATCTAACTTAAAATGTTTTTGCAAAAAAAAATAAAAACGAGAATCTAACTGTAAATGTTTTTGCAAAAACAACGAGAATCTAACTTAAAATGTTTTTGCAAAAAAAACGAGAATCTAACTTAACATGTTTTTGCAAAACAAAAACAAAAATCTAACTTAAAATATTTTTGCAAAAATAAAACAAGAATCTAACTTAAAATGTTTTTGCAAAAAAAAAACGAGAATCTAACTCAAAATGTTTTTGCAAAAAAAAAACGAGAATCTAACTTAAAATGGTTTTGCATAAAAAAACGAGAATCTAACTTAAAATGTTTTTGCAAAAAAAAACGAGAATCTAATTTAAAATGTTTTTGCAAAAAAAAAAAACCCAGAATCTAACTTAAAATGTTTTTGCAAAAAAAAAACGAGAATCTAACTAAAAATGTTTTTGCAAAAAAAAAAAACGAGAATCTAACTTAAAATGTTTTTGAAAAGAAAAACAAAAAAATACGAGAATCTAACTTAAAATGTTTTTGTCAAAAAAAAACGAGAATCAAACTTAAAATGTTTTTGCAAAAAAAAAACGAGTATCAAAATTTTTTTTTTGCAAAAAAAAAACGAGCTTCTAACTTAAAATGTTTTTGCAAAAAAAAACGAGAATCTAACTAAAAATATTTTTGCAAAAAAAAAAAACGAGAATCTAACTTAAAATGTCTTTGCAAAAAAAAACGAAAATCTAACTAAAAATGTTTTTCCAAAAAAAAACGAGAATCTAAATTAAATGTTTTTGCAAAATAAAAATAAAAACGAGAATCTAACTTAAAATGTTTTTGCAAAAAACAAAAACGAGAATCTAACTTAAAATGTTTTTGCAAAAAAAAAAAACGAGAATCTAACTTAAAATATTTTGTGCAAAAAAAAACGAGAATCTAACTTAAAATGGTTTTGCAAAAAAAAAACGAGAATCTAACTCAAAATGTTTTTGCAAAAAAAAGAAAAAAACGAGAATCTAACTTAAAATGTTGTTGCAAAAAAACGAGAATCTAACTTAAAATGTTTTTGCAAAAAAAAAACGAGAATCTAACTTAAAATGTTTTTGCAAAAAAAAAAAACGAGAATCTAACTTAAAATGTTTTTGCAAAAAAAAAACGAGAATCTAACTCAAAATGTTTTTGCAAAAAAAAGAAAAAAACGAGAATCTAAGTTAAAATGTTTTTGCAAAAAAAAAAAGAGAATCTAACTTAAATTGTTTTTGAAAAAAAAAAAAAGAGAATCTAACTTAAAATGTTTTTGAAAAAAAAAAAAAAAAAACACGAGAATGTAACTTAAAATGTTTTTGCAAAAAAAAAAACAAAAAAATACGAGAATCTAATTTAAAATGTTTTTGCAAAAAAAAACGAGAATCTAACTTAAAATGTTTTTTCAAAAAAAACGAGAATCTAACATAAAATGTTTTGCACAAAAAAAACGAGAATCTAACTTAAAATGTTTTTGCAAAAAAAAAAAACGAGAATCTAACTTAAAATGTTGTTGCAAAAAAACGAGAATCTAACTTAAAATGTTTTTGAAAAAAAAAACGAGAATCTAACTTAAAATGTTTTTGCAAAAAAAAAACGAGAATCTAACTTAAAATGTTTTTGCAAAAAAAAACAAAAAAATACGAAAATCTAACTTAAAATGTTTTTGCAAAAAAAACGAGAATCTAACTTAAAATGTTTTTGCAAAAAAAAAATGTTTTTACAAAAAAACAGGAGAATCTAACTTAAAATGTTTTTGCAAAAAAAAAACGAGAATCTTAGTTAAAATGTTTTTGCAAAAAAAAAACGAGAATGTTACTTAAAATGTTTTTGCAAAAAAAAAACGAGAATCTAACTTAAAATGTTTTTGCAAAACAAACGAGAATCTAACTTAAAATGTTTTTGCAAAAAAAAATAAAAACGAGAATCTAACTTAAAATGTTTTTGCAAAAAAAAACGAGAACCTAACTTTAAATGTTTTTGCAAAAAAAAACGAGAATCTAACTTAAAATGTTTTTCAAAAAAAAAAACGAGAATCTAACTTAAAATGTTTTTGCAAAAAAAAATAAAACCGAGAATCTAACTGTAAATGTTTTTGCAAAAAAAACGAGAATCTAACTTAAAATGTTTTTGCAAAAAAAACGAGAATCTAACTTAACATGTTTTTGCAAAACAAAAACGAAAATCTAACTTAAAATGTTTTTGCAAAAAAAAACGAGAATCTAACTTAAAATGTTTTTGCAAAAAAAAAACGAGAATCTAACTTAAAATGGTTTTGCATAAAAAAACGAGAATCTAACTTAAAATGTTTTTGCAAAAAAAAACGAGAATCTAAATAAAAATATTTTTGCAAAAACAAAAACGAGAATCTAACTTAAAATGTCTTTGCAAAAAAAAAACGAGAATCTAACTAAAAATGTTTTTGCAAAAAAAACGAGAATCTAAATTAAATGTTTTTGCAAAATAAAAATAAAAACGAGAATCTAACTTAAAATGTTTTTGCAAAAAACAAAAACGAGAATCTAACTTAAAATGTTTTTGCAAAAAAAAAAACGAGAATCTAACTTAAAATATTTTGTGCAAAAAAAAAACGAGAATCTAACTTAAAATATTTTGTGCAAAACAAAAACGAGAATCTAACTTAAAATATTTTGTGCAAAAAAAAAACGAGAATCTAACTTAAAATGTTTTTGCAAAAAAAAAAAAAAAAAACACGAGAATCTAACTTAAAATGTTTTTGCAAAAAAAAACGAGAATCTAACTTAAAATGTTTTTGCAAAAAAAACGAGAATCTAACTTAAAATGTTTTTGCAAAAAAAAAAACGAGAATCTAACTTAAAATGTTTTTGCAAAAAAAAAAAACGAGAATCTAACTTAAAATGTTGTTGCAAAAAAACGAGAATCTAACTTAAAATATTTTTGCAAAAAAAAAACGAGAATATAACTTAAAATGTTTTTGCAAAAAAACAAAACGAGAATCTAACTTAAAATGTTTTGGCAAAAAAAAAACGAGAATCTAACTTAACATGTTTTTGCAAAAAAAAAAAAATAAAAACGAGAATCTAACTTAAAATGTTTTTGCAAAAAACAAAAACGAGAATCTAACTTAAAATGTTTTTGCAAAAAAAAACCGAGAATCTAACTTAAAATGCTTTTGCAACAAAAAAAAAAACGAGAATCTAACTTAAAATGTTTTTGCAAAAAAAACAAAAAAAAACGAGAATCAAACTTAAAATGTTTTTGCAAAAAAAAAAAACGAGAATCCAACTTAAAATGTTTTTGCCAAAAAAAAACAACAAAAAAACGAGAATCTTACTTAAAATGTTTTTGCAAAAAAAACGAGAATCTAACTAAAAATGTTTTTGCAAAAAAAAAAAACGAGAATCTAACTTAAAATGTTTTTGCAAAAAAAAACGAGAATCTAACTTAAAATGTTTTTGAAAAAAAAAACGAGAATCTAACTTAAAAGGTTTTAGCAAAAGAAAAACGAGAATCTAACTTAAAATGTTTTTGCAAAAAAAAAAAACGAGAATCTAACTTAAAATGTTTTTGAAAAAAAAAACAAAAAAAAAACGAGAATCTAACTTAAAATGTTTTTGCAAAAAAAAACAAAAAAATACGAGAATCTAACTTAAAATGTTTTTGCAAAAAAAACGAGAATCTAACTTAAAATGTTTTTGCAAAAAAAAAAATGTTTTTACAAAAAAAAGGAGAATCTAACTTAAAATGTTTTTGCAAAAAAAAAACGAGAATCTAAGTTAAAATGTTTTTGCAAAAAAAAAACGAGAATGTTACTTAAAATGTTTTTGCAAAAAAATAAAAACTAGAATCTAACTTAAAATGTTTTTGCAAAAAAAACGAGAATCTAACTTAAAATGTTTTTGCAAAAAAAAATAAAAACGAGAATCTAACTTAAAATGTTTTTGCAAAAAAAAAACGAGAACCTAACTTTAAATGTTTTTGCAAAAAAAAAAACGAGAATCTAACTTAAAATGTTTTTCAAAAAAAAAAACGAGAATATAACTTAAAATGTTTTTGCAAAAAAAAATAAAAACGAGAATATAACTGTAAATGTTTTTGCAAAAAAAACGAGAATCTAACTTAAAATGTTTTTGCAAAAAAAAATAAAAACGAGAATCTTACTTAAAATGTTTTTGCAAAAAAAAACGAAAATCTAACTTATAATGTTTTTGCAAAAAAAAAAACGAGAATCTAACTTAAAATGTTTTTGCAAAAAAAAAACGAGAATCTAACTCAAAATGTTTTTGCAAAAAAAAAACGAGAATCTAACTTAAAATGGTTTTGCATAAAAATACGAGAATCTAACTTAAAATGTTTTTGCAAAAAAAAAAAGAGAATCTAACTTAAAATGTTTTTGCAAAAAAAAAACCCAGAATCTAACTTAAAATGTTTTTGCAAAAAAAAAAAACGAGAATCTAACTAAAAATGTTTTTGCAAAAAAAAAAAAAAAAAAAAAAAAATCTAACTTAATATGTTCTTGCAAAAAAAAAAAACGAGAATCTAACTTAAAATGTTTTTGAAAAAAAAAAACAAAAAAATACGAGAATCTAACTTAAAATGTTTTTGTCAAAAAAAAACGAGAATCAAACTTAAAATGTTTTTGCAAAAAAAAAAATGTTTTTGCAAAAAAAAAAACGAGAATCTAACTTTAAATGTTTTTGCAATAAAAAGAGAATCTAACTCAAAATGTTTTTGCAAAAAGAAAACGAGAATCTAACTTAAAATGTTTTTGCAAAAAAAAAACGAGAATCTAATTTAAAATGTTTTTGCAAAAACAAAAAGAGAATCTAACTTAAAATGTTTTTGCAAAAAAAAAACGAGAATCTAACTTAAAATGTTTTTGCAAAAAAAGAAACGAGAATCTAACTTAAAAGTTTGTTGCAAAAAAAACGAGAATCTAACTTAAAATTTTTTTGCAAAAAAAAACGAGTATCTAAATTTTTTTTTTGCAAAAAAAAACGAGCATCTAACTTAAAATGTTTTTGCAAAAAAAACGAGAATCTAACTAAAAATATTTTTGCATAAAAAAAAACGAGAATCTAACTTAAAATGTCTTTGCAAAAAAAAAAAAACGAGAATCTAACTAAAAATGTTTTTGCAAAAAAAACGAGAATCTAAATTAAATGTTTTTGCAAAATAAAAATAAAAAGGAGAATCTAACTTAAAATGTTTTTGCAAAAAACAAAAACGAGAATCTAACTTAAAATGTTTTTGCAAAAAAAAAAACGAGAATCTAACTTAAAATATTTTGTGCAAAAAAAAAACGAGAATCTAACTTAAAATGTTTTTGCAAAAAAAAAACGAGAATCTAACTCAAAATGTTTTTGCAAAAAAAAAAAAAGAGAATCTAACTTAAAATGTTTTTGCAAAAAAAAAAACGAGAATCTAATTTAAAATGTTTTTGCAAAAAAAAAAAAAACACGAGAATCTAACTTAAAATGTCTTTGCAAAAAAAACGAGAATCTAACTTAAAATCTTTTTGCAAAAAAAAAAAACAAAAAAATACGAGAATCTAATTTAAAATGTTTTTGCAAAAAAAAACGAGAATCTAACTTAAAATGTTTTTGCAAAAAAAAACGAGAATCTAACTTAAAATGTTTTTGCAAAAAAAAAAAAAACGAGAATCTAACTTAAAATGTTGTTGCAAAAAAACGAGAATCTAACTTAAAATGTTTTTGCAAAAAAAAAACGAGAATCTAACTTAAAATCTTTTTGCAAAAAAAAAACGAGAATCTTACTTAAAATGTTTTTGCAAAAAAAAAACGAGAATCTAACTAAAAATATTTTTGCAAAAAAAAAACGAGAATCTAACTTAAAATGTTTTTGCAAAAAAACAAAACGACAATCTAACTTAAAATGTTTTGGCAAAAAAAACGAGAATCTAACTTAAAATGTCTTTGCCAAAAAAAAAATAAAAACGAGAATCTAACTTAAAATGTTTTTGCAAAAAACAAAAACGAGAATCTAACTTAAAATTTTTTTTGCAAAAAAAAAACGAGAATCTAACTTAAAATGTTTTTGCAAAAAAAAACGAGAATCTTACTAAAAATGTTTTTGCAAAAATAACGAGAATCTAACTTAAAATGTTTTTGCAAAAAAAAAAACGAGAATCTAACTTAAAATGTTTTTGCAAAAAAAAAAAAACGAGAATCTAACTTAAAATGTTTTCAAAAAAAAAAACGAGAATCTAACTTAAAATGTTTTTGCAAAAAAAACGAGAATCTAACTTAAAATGTTTTTGCAAAAAAAAACGAGAATCTAACTTAAAATGTTTTTGCAAAAAAAAACTAGAATTAAACTTAAAATGTTTTTGCAAAAAAAAAAAATAAAAACGAGAATCAAACTTAAAATGTTTTTGTAAAAAAAAAACGAGAATCTAACTTAAAATGTTTTTTGCAAAAAACAAAAACGAGAATCTAACTTAAAATGTTTTTGCAAAAAAAAACGAGAATCTAACTTAAAATGTTTTTGCAAAAAACAAAAACGGGAATCTAACTTAAAATGTTTTTGCAAAAAAAACACGAGAATCTGACTTAAAATGGTTTGGCAAAAAAAACGAGAATCTAACTTAAAATGTTTTGGCAAAAAAAAAACGAGAATCTAACTTAAAATGTTTTTGCAAAAAAAAAACGAGAATCTAACTTAAAATGTTTTTGCAAAAAAAAACGAGAATCTAACTTAAAATGTTTTTGCAAAAAAAACGAGAATCTAACTTAAAATGTTTTTGCAGAAAAAAACGAGAATCTAACTTAAAATGTTTTTGCAAAAAAAAAAAACGAGAATCTAACTTAAAATGTTTTTGCAAAAAAAAACGAGAATCTAACTTAAAATGTTTTTGCAAAAAAAAAACGAGAATCTAACTTAAAATGTTTTTGCAAAAAAAACGAGAATCTAACTTAAAATGTTTTTGCAAAAAAAAAACGAGAATCTAACTTAAAATGTTTTTGCAAAAAAAAACAAGAATCTAACTTAAAATGTTTTTGCAAAAAAAAACCGAGAATCTAACTTAAAATGTGTTTGCAAAAAAAAACGAGAATCTAACTTAAAATGTTTTTGCAAAAAAAAACGAGAATCTAACTTAAAATGTTTTTGCAAAAAAAAAAAAAAACGAGAATCAAACTTAAAATGTTTTCAAAAAAAAACGAGAATCTAACTAAAAATGTTTTTGCAAAAAAAACGAGAATCTAACTTAAAATGTTTTTGCAAAAAAAAAAAAAACGAGAATCTAACTTAAAATGTTTTCAAAAAAAAAAACGAGAATCTAACTAAAAATGTTTTTGCAAAAAAAAACGAGAATCTAACTTAAAATGTTTTTGCAAAAAAAAACAAAAAAACACGAGAATCTAACTTAAAATGTCTTTGCAAAAAAAAACGAGAATCTAACTTAAAATCTTTTTGCAAAAAAAAACAAACAAAAAAATACGAGAATCTAATTTAAAATGTTTTTGCAAAAAAAAACGAGAATCTAACTTAAAATGTTTTTGCAAAAAAAACGAGAATCTAACATAAAATGTTTTTGCAAAAAAAAACGAGAATCTAACTTAAAATGTTTTTGCAAAAAAAAAAAAAACGAGAATCTAACTTAAAATGTTGTTGCAAAAAAACGAGAATCTAACTTAAAATGTTTTTGCAAAAAAAAAACGAGAATCAACCTAAAATGTTTTTGCAAAAAAAAAAACGAGAATCTTACTTAAAATGTTTTTGCAAAAAAAAACGAGAATCAAACTCAAAATGTTTTTGCAAAAAAAAAACGAGAATCTAACTTAAAATGTTTTTGCAAAAAAACAAAACGACAATCTAACTTAAAATTTTTTTTGCAAAAAAAAAAACGAGAATCTAACTTAAAATGTTTTTGCAAAAAAAAAAAACGAGAATCTTACTTAAAATGTTTTTGCAAAAAAAATCGAGAATCTAACTCAAAATGTTTTTGCAAAAAAAAAACGAGAATCTAACTTAAAATGTTTTTGCAAAAAACAAAAACGAGAATCTAACTTAAAATTTTTTTTGCAAAAAAAAAACGAGAATCTAACTTAAAATGTTTTTGCAAAAAAAAACGAGAATCTTACTAAAAATGTTTTTGCAAAAATAACGAGAATCTAACTTAAAATGGTTTTGCAAAAAAAAAAACGAGAATCTAACTTAAAATGTTTTTGCAAAAAAAAAATAAAAACGAGAATCTAACTTAAAATGTTTTTGCAAAAAAAAAACGAGAATCTAACTTAAAATGTTTTTGCAAAAAAAAACGAGAATCTAACTTAAAATGTTTTTGCAAAAAAAACCCGAGAATATAACTTAAAATGTGTTTGCAAAAAAAAACGAGAATCTAACTTAAAATGTTTTTGCAAAAAAAAACGAGAATCTAACTTAAAATGTTTTTGCAAAAAAAAAAAAAAACGAGAATCAAACTTAAAATGTTTTCAAAAAAAAACGAGAATCTAACTAAAAATGTTTTTGCAAAAAAAACGAGAATCTAACTTAAAATGTTTTTGCAAAAAAAAAAAACGAGAATCTAACTTAAAATGTTTTCAAAAAAAAAACGAGAATCTAACTAAAAATGTTTTTGCAAAAAAAAACGAGAATCTAACTTAAAATGTTTTTGCAAAAAAAAACAAAAAAACACGAGAATCTAACTAAAAATGTTTTTGCAAAAAAAAACGAGAATCTAACTTAAAATCTTTTTGCAAAAAAAAACAAACAAAAAAATACGAGAATCTAATTTAAAATGTTTTTGCAAAAAAAAACGAGAATCTAACTTAAAATGTTTTTGCAAAAAAAACGAGAATCTAACATAAAATGTTTTTGCAAAAAAAAACGAGAATCTAACTTAAAATGTTTTTGCAAAAAAAAAAAAACGAGAATCTAACTTAAAATGTTGTTGCAAAAAAACGAGAATCTAACTTAAAAGGTTTTTGCAAAAAAAAAACGAGAATCAACCTACAATGTTTTTGCAAAAAAAAAAACGAGAATCTTACTTAAAATGTTTTTGCAAAAAAAAACGAGAATCTAACTCAAAATGTTTTTGCAAAAAAAAAACGAGAATCTAACTTAAAATGTTTTTGCAAAAAAACAAAACGACAATCTAACTTAAAATTTTTTTTGCAAAAAAAAAACGAGAATCTAACTTAAAATGTTTTTGCAAAAAAAAAAAACGAGAATCTTACTTAAAATGTTTTTGCAAAAAAAAACGAGAATCTAACTCAAAATGTTTTTGCAAAAAAAAACGAGAATCTAACTTAAAATGTTTTTGCAAAAAACAAAAACGAGAATCTAACTTAAAATTTTTTTTGCAAAAAAAAAAACGAGAATCTAACTTAAAATGTTTTTGCAAAAAAAAACGAGAATCTTACTAAAAATGTTTTTGCAAAAATAACGAGAATCTAACTTAAAATGGTTTTGCAAAAAAAAAAAACGAGAATCTAACTTAAAATGTTTTTGCAAAAAAAAAAAAACGAGAATCTAACTTAAAATTTTTTCAAAAAAAAAAACGAGAATCTAACTTAAAATGTTTTTGCAAAAAACAAAAACGAGAATCTAACTTAAAATTTTTTTTGCAAAAAAAAAAACGAGAATCTAACTTAAAATGTTTTTGCAAAAAAAACGAGAATCTTACTAAAAATGTTTTTGCAAAAAAAACGAGAATCTAACTTAAAATGTTTTTGCAAAAAAAAACGAGAATCTAACTTAAAATGTTTTTGCAAAAAAAAACTAGAATTAAACTTAAAATGTTTTTGCAAAAAAAAAAAATAAAAACGAGAATCAAACTTAAAATGTTTTTGCAAAAAACAAAAACGAGAATCTAACTTAAAATGTTTTTTGCAAAAAACAAAAACGAGAATCTAACTTAAAATGTATTCAAAAAAAAAACGAGAATCTAACTAAAAATGTTTTTGCAAAAAAAAACGAGAATCTAACTTAAAATGTTTTTGCAAAAAACAAAAACGGGAATCTAACTTAAAATGTTTTTGCAAAAAAAACACGAGAATCTGACTTAAAATGGTTTGGCAAAAAAAACGAGAATCTAACTTAAAATGTTTTGTCAAAAAAAAACGAGAATCTAACTTAAAATGTTTTTGCAAAAAAAAAACGAGAATCTAACTTAAAATGTTTTTGCAAAAAAAAACGAGAATCTAACTTAAAATGTTTTTGCAAAAAAAACGAGAATCTAACTTAAAATGTTTTTGCAGAAAAAAACGAGAATCTAACTTAAAATGTTTTTGCAAAAAAAACGAGAATCTAACTTAAAATGTTTTTGCCAAAAAAAAAACGAGAATCTAACTTAAAATGTTTTTGCAAAAAAAAAATAAAAACGAGAATCTAACTTAAAATGTTTTTGCAAAAAAAAACGAGAATCTAACTTAAAATGTTTTTGCAAAAAAAAACGAGAATCTAACTTAAAATGTTTTTGCAAAAAAAAAACCGAGAATCTAACTTAAAATGTGTTTGCAAAAAAAAACGAGAATCTAACTTAAAATGTTTTTGCAAAAAAAAACGAGAATCAAACTTATAATATTTTTGCAAAAAAAAATAAAAACGAGAATCAAACTTAAAATGTTTTCAAAAAAAAAACGAGAATCTAACTAAAAATGTTTTTGCAAAAAAAACGAGAATCTAACTTAAAATGTTTTTGCAAAAAAAAAAAAACGAGAATCTAACTTAAAATGTTTTCAAAAAAAAAAACGAGAATCTAACTAAAAATGTTTTTGCAAAAAAAAACGAGAATCTAACTTAAAATGTTTTTGCAAAAAAAAAAACGAGAATTAAATTTAAAATGTTTTTGCAAAAAAAAAAAATAAAAACGAGAATCTAACTTAAAATGTTTTTGCAAAAAAAAAACGAGAACCTAACTTTAAATGTTTTTGCAAAAAAAACACGAGAATCTAACTTAAAATGTTTTTCAAAAAAAAAACGAGAATCTAACTTAAAATGTTTTTGCAAAAAAAAATAAAAACGAGAATATAACTGTAAATGTTTTTGCAAAAAAAACGAGAATCTAACTTAAAATGTTTTTGCAAAAAAAAATAAAAACGAGAATCTAACTTAAAATGTTTTTGCAAAAAAAAAACGAAAATCTAACTTATAATGTTTTTGCAAAAAAAAAAACGAGAATCTAACTTAAAATGTTTTTGCAAAAAAAAACGAGAATCTAACTCAAAATGTTTTTGCAAAAAAAAAACGAGAATCTAACTTAAAATGGTTTTGCATAAAAATACGAGAATCTAACTTAAAATGTTTTTGCAAAAAAAAAAACGAGAATCTAACTTAAAATGTTTTTGCAAAAAAAAAAACCCAGAATCTAACTTAAAATGTTTTTGCAAAAAAAAAAAACGAGAATCTAACTAAAAATGTTTTTGCAAAAAAAAAAAAAAAAAAAATCTAACTTAATATGTTCTTGCAAAAAAAAAACGAGAATCTAACTTAAAATGTTTTTGAAAAAAAAAACAAAAAAATACGAGAATCTAACTTAAAATGTTTTTGTCAAAAAAAAACGAGAATCAAACTTAAAATGTTTTTGCAAAAAAAAAAAATGTTTTTGCAAAAAAAAAAACGAGAATCTAACTTTAAATATTTTTGCAATAAAAAGAGAATCTAACTCAAAATGTTTTTGCAAAAAAAAAACGAGAATCTAACTTAAAATGTTTTTGCAAAAAAAAAACGAGAATCTAACTTAAAATGTTTTTGCAAAAACAAAAAGAGAATCTAACTTAAAATGGTTTTGCAAAAAAAAACGAGAATCTAACTAAAAATGTTTTTGCAAAAAAAGAAACGAGAATCTAACTTAAAAGTTTGTTGCAAAAAAAACGAGAATCTAACTTAAAATGTTTTTGCAAAAAAAACACGAGAATCTGACTTAAAATGGTTTGGCAAAAAAAACGAGAATCTAACTTAAAATGTTTTGTCAAAAAAAAACGAGAATCTAACTTAAAATGTTTTTGCAAAAAAAAAACGAGAATCTAACTTAAAATGTTTTTGCAAAAAAAAACGAGAATCTAACTTAAAATGTTTTTGCAAAAAAAACGAGAATCTAACTTAAAATGTTTTTGCAGAAAAAAACGAGAATCTAACTTAAAATGTTTTTGCAAAAAAAACGAGAATCTAACTTAAAATGTTTTTGCCAAAAAAAAAACGAGAATCTAACTTAAAATGTTTTTGCAAAAAAAAAATAAAAACGAGAATCTAACTTAAAATGTTTTTGCAAAAAAAAACGAGAATCTAACTTAAAATGTTTTTGCAAAAAAAAACGAGAATCTAACTTAAAATGTTTTTGCAAAAAAAAAACCGAGAATCTAACTTAAAATGTGTTTGCAAAAAAAAAACGAGAATCTAACTTAAAATGTTTTTGCAAAAAAAAACGAGAATCAAACTTATAATATTTTTGCAAAAAAAAATAAAAACGAGAATCAAACTTAAAATGTTTTCAAAAAAAAAACGAGAATCTAACTAAAAATGTTTTTGCAAAAAAAACGAGAATCTAACTTAAAATGTTTTTGCAAAAAAAAAAAACGAGAATCTAACTTAAAATGTTTTCATAACAAAAAACGAGAATCTAACTAAAAATGTTTTTGCAAAAAAAAACGAGAATCTAACTTAAAATGTTTTTGCAAAAAAAAAAACGAGAATTAAACTTAAAATGTTTTTGCAAAACAAAAAAATAAAAACGAGAATCTAACTTAAAATGTTTTTGCAAAAAAAAACGAGAACCTAACTTTAAATGTTTTTGCAAAAAAAACACGAGAATCTAACTTAAAATGTTTTTCAAAAAAAAACGAGAATCTAACTTAAAATGTTTTTGCAAAAAAAAATAAAAACGAGAATATAACTGTAAATGTTTTTGCAAAAAAAACGAGAATCTAACTTAAAATGTTTTTGCAAAAAAAAATAAAAACGAGAATCTAACTTAAAATGTTTTTGCAAAAAAAAAACGAAAATCTAACTTATAATGTTTTTGCAAAAAAAAAAACGAGAATCTAACTTAAAATGTTTTTGCAAAAAAAAACGAGAATCTAACTCAAAATGTTTTTGCAAAAAAAAAACGAGAATCTAACTTAAAATGGTTTTGCATAAAAATACGAGAATCTAACTTAAAATGTTTTTGCAAAAAAAAAAACGAGAATCTAACTTAAAATGTTTTTGCAAAAAAAAAACCCAGAATCTAACTTAAAATGTTTTTGCAAAAAAAAAAAACGAGAATCTAACTAAAAATGTTTTTGCAAAAAAAAAAAAAAAAAAAAAAAAATCTAACTTAATATGTTCTTGCAAAAAAAAAACGAGAATCTAACTTAAAATGTTTTTGAAAAAAAAAACAAAAAAATACGAGAATCTAACTTAAAATGTTTTTGTCAAAAAAAAACGAGAATCAAACTTAAAATGTTTTTGCAAAAAAAAAACGAGAATCTAACTTAAAATGTTTTTGCAAAAACAAAAAGAGAATCTAACTTAAAATGGTTTTGCAAAAAAAAACGAGAATCTAACTAAAAATGTTTTTGCAAAAAAAGAAACGAGAATCTAACTTAAAAGTTTGTTGCAAAAAAAACGAGAATCTAACTTAAAATGTTTTTGCAAAAAAAAACGAGTATCTAAATTTTTTTTTTGCAAAAAAAACGAGCATCTAACTTAAAATGTTTTTGCAAAAAAAACGAGAATCTAACTAAAAATATTTTTGCATAAAAAAAAACGAGAATCTAACTTAAAATGTCTTTGCAAAAAAAAAAAAACGAGAATCTAACTAAAAATGTTTTTGCAAAAAAAAACGAGAATCTAAATTAAATGTTTTTGCAAAATAAAAATAAAAAGGAGAATCTAACTTAAAATGTTTTTGCAAAAAACAAAAACAAGAATCTAACTTAAAATGTTTTTGCAAAAAAAAAAAACGAGAATCTAACTTAAAATATTTTGTGCAAAAAAAAAACGAGAATCTAACTTAAAATGGTTTTGCAAAAAAAAAAACGAGAATCTAACTCAAAATGTTTTTGCAAAAAAAAAAAAACGAGAATCTAACTTAAAATGTTTTTGCAAAAAAAAAACGAGAATCTAACTTAAAATGTTTTTGCAAAAAAAAAACGAGAATCTAACTTAAAATGTTTTTGCAAAAAAAAACAAAAAAACACGAGAATCTAACTTAAAATGTCTTTGCAAAAAAAAACGAGAATCTAACTTAAAATCTTTTTGCAAAAAAAAAAACAAAAAAATACGAGAATCTAATTTAAAATGTTTTTGCAAAAAAAAACGAGAATCTAACTTAAAATGTTTTTGCAAAAAAAACGAGAATCTAACATAAAATGTTTTTGCAAAAAAAAACGAGAATCTAACTTAAAATGTTTTTGCAAAAAAAAAAAAAAACGAGAATCTAACTTAAAATGTTGTTGCAAAAAAACGAGAATCTAACTTAAAATGTTTTTGCAAAAAAAAAACGAGAATCTAACTTAAAATGTTTTTGCAAAAAAAAAAAACGAGAATCTTACTTAAAATGTTTTTGCAAAAAAAAACGAGAATCTAACTAAAAATATTTTTGCAAAAAAAAAACGAGAATCTAACTTAAAATGTTTTTGCAAAAAAACAAAACGACAATCTAACTTAAAATGTTTTGGCAAAAAAAAACGAGAATCTAACTTAAAATGTCTTTGCCAAAAAAAAAATAAAAACGAGAATCTAACTTAAAATGTTTTTGCAAAAAAAAAAACGAGAATCTAACTTAAAATTTTTTTTGCAAAAAAAAAATGAGAATCTAACTTAAAATGTTTTTGCAAAAAAAAACGAAAATCTTACTAAAAATGTTTTTGCAAAAATAACGAGAATCTAAATTAAAATGTTTTTGCAAAAAAAAAAAACGAGAATCTAACTTAAAATGTTTTTGCAAAAAAAAAAAAAACGAGAATCTAACTTAAAATGTTTTCAAAAAAAAAACGAGAATCTAACTTAAAATGTTTTTGCAAAAAAAACGAGAATCTAACTTAAAATGTTTTTGCAAAAAAAACGAGAATCTAACTTAAAATGTTTTTGCAAAAAAAAACTAGAATTAAACTTAAAATGTTTTTGCAAAAAAAAAAAATAAAAACGAGAATCAAACTTAAAATGTTTTTGCAAAAAACAAAAACGAGAATCTAACTTAAAATGTTTTTTGCAAAAAACAAAAACGAGAATCTAACTTAAAATGTTTTTGCAAAAAAAAAACGAGAATCTAACTTAAAATGTTTTTGCAAAAAACAAAAACGGGAATCTAACTTAAAATGTTTTTGCAAAAAAAACACGAGAATCTGACTTAAAATGGTTTGGCAAAAAAAACGAGAATCTAACTTAAAATGTTTTGGCAAAAAAAAACGAGAATCTAACTTAAAATGTTTTTGCAGAAAAAAACGAGAATCTAACTTAAAATGTTTTTGCAAAAAAAAAAACGAGAATCTAACTTAAAATGTTTTTGCAAAAAAAAACGAGAATCTAACTTAAAATGTTTTTGCAAAAAAAAAACGAGAATCTAACTTAAAATGTTTTTGCAAAAAAAAAAAAACGAGAATCTAACTTAAAATGTTTTCAAAAAAAAAACGAGAATCTAACTAAAAATGTTTTTGCAAAAAAAAAACGAGAATCTAACTTAAAATGTTTTTGCAAAAAAAAAAAACGAGAATTAAACTTAAAATGTTTTTGCAAAAAAAAAAAATAAAAACCAGAATCTAACTTAAAATGTTTTTGCAAAAAAAATACGAGAACCTAACTTTAAATGTTTTTGCAAAAAAAAAACGAGAATCTAACTTAAAATGTTTTTCAAAAAAAAAACGAGAATCTAACTTAAAATGTTTTTGCAAAAAAAAATAAAAACGAGAATATAACTGTAAATGTTTTTGCAAAAAAAACGAGAATCTAACTTAAAATGTTTTTGCAAAAAAAAATAAAAACGAGAATCTAACTTAAAATGTTTTTGCAAAAAAAAAACGAAAATCTAACTTATAATGTTTTTGTAAAAAAAAAAACGAGAATCTAACTTAAAATGTTTTTTGCAAAAAACAAAAACGAGAATCTAACTTAAAATGTTTTTGCAAAAAAAAACGAGAATCTAACTTAAAATGTTTTTGCAAAAAACAAAAACGGGAATCTAACTTAAAATGTTTTTGCAAAAAAAACACGAGAATCTGACTTAAAATGGTTTGGCAAAAAAAACGAGAATCTAACTTAAAATGTTTTGGCAAAAAAAAAACGAGAATCTAACTTAAAATGTTTTTGCAAAAAAAAAACGAGAATCTAACTTAAAATGTTTTTGCAAAAAAAAACGAGAATCTAACTTAAAATGTTTTTGCAAAAAAACGAGAATCTAACTTAAAATGTTTTTGCAGAAAAAAACGAGAATCTAACTTAAAATGTTTTTGCAAAAAAAAAACGAGAATCTAACTTAAAATGTTTTTGCAAAAAAAAACGAGAATCTAACTTAAAATGTTTTTGCAAAAAAAAAACGAGAATCTAACTTAAAATGTTTTTGCAAAAAAAACGAGAATCTAACTTAAAATGTTTTTGCAAAAAAAAAACGAGAATCTAACTTAAAATGTTTTTGCAAAAAAAAAATAAAAACGAGAATCTAACTTAAAATGTTTTTGCAAAAAAAAACGAGAATCTAACTTAAAATGTTTTTGCAAAAAAAAACGAGAATCTAACTTAAAATGTTTTTGCAAAAAAAAACCGAGAATCTAACTTAAAATGTGTTTGCAAAAAAAAACGAGAATCTAACTTAAAATGTTTTTGCAAAAAAAAACGAGAATCTAACTTAAAATGTTTTTGCAAAAAAAAAAAAAAACGAGAATCAAACTTAAAATGTTTTCAAAAAAAAAACGAGAATCTAACTAAAAATGTTTTTGCAAAAAAAACGAGAATCTAACTTAAAATGTTTTTGCAAAAAAAAAAAAACGAGAATCTAACTTAAAATGTTTTCAAAAAAAAAACGAGAATCTAACTAAAAATGATTTTGCAAAAAAAAACGAGAATCTAACTTAAAATGTTTTTGCAAAAAAAAACAAAAAAACACGAGAATCTAACTTAAAATGTCTTTGCAAAAAAAAACGAGAATCTAACTTAAAATCTTTTTGCAAAAAAAACAAACAAAAAAATACGAGAATCTAATTTAAAATGTTTTTGCAAAAAAAAAACGAGAATCTAACTTAAAATGTTTTTGCAAAAAAAACGAGAATCTAACATAAAATGTTTTTGCAAAAAAAAACGAGAATCTAACTTAAAATGTTTTTGCAAAAAAAAAAAAAAACGAGAATCTAACTTAAAATGTTGTTGCAAAAAAACGAGAATCTAACTTAAAATGTTTTTGCAAAAAAAAACGAGAATCAACCTAAAATGTTTTTGCAAAAAAAAAAAACGAGAATCTTACTTAAAATGTTTTTGCAAAAAAAAACGAGAATCTAACTCAAAATGTTTTTGCAAAAAAAAAACGAGAATCTAACTTAAAATGTTTTTGCAAAAAAACAAAACGACAATCTAACTTAAAATTTTTTTTGCAAAAAAAAAAACGAGAATCTAACATAAAATGTTTTTGCAAAAAAAAAACGAGAATCTTACTTAAAATGTTTTTGCAAAAAAAAACGAGAATCTAACTCAAAATGTTTTTGCAAAAAAAAAACGAGAATCTAACTTAAAATGTTTTTGCAAAAAACAAAAACGAGAATCTAACTTAAAATTTTTTTTGCAAACAAAAAAACGAGAATCTAACTTAAAATGTTTTTGCAAAAAAAAACGAGAATCTTACTAAAAATGTTTTTGCAAAAATAACGAGAATCTAACTTAAAATGGTTTTGCAAAAAAAAAAAACGAGAATCTAACTTAAAATGTTTTTGCAAAAAAAAAAAAACGAGAATCTAACTTAAAATGTTTTCAAAAAAAAAAACGAGAATCTAACTTAAAATGTTTTTGCAAAAAACAAAAACGAGAATCTAACTTAAAATTTTTTTTGCAAAAAAAAAAACGAGAATCTAACTTAAAATGTTTTTGCAAAAAAAAACGAGAATCTTACTAAAAATGTTTTTGCAAAAAAAACGAGAATCTAACTTAAAATGTTTTTGCAAAAAAAAACGAGAATCTAACTTAAAATGTTTTTGCAAAAAAAAAACTAGAATTAAACTTAAAATGTTTTTGCAAAAAAAAAAAATAAAAACGAGAATCAAACTTAAAATGTTTTTGCAAAAAACAAAAACGAGAATCTAACTTAAAATGTTTTTTGCAAAAAACAAAAACGAGAATCTAACTTAAAATGTATTCAAAAAAAAAACGAGAATCTAACTAAAAATGTTTTTGCAAAAAAAAACGAGAATCTAACTTAAAATGTTTTTGCAAAAAACAAAAACGGGAATCTAACTTAAAATGTTTTTGCAAAAAAAACACGAGAATCTGACTTAAAATGGTTTGGCAAAAAAAACGAGAATCTAACTTAAAATGTTTTGTCAAAAAAAAAACGAGAATCTAACTTAAAATGTTTTTGCAAAAAAAAAACGAGAATCTAACTTAAAATGTTTTTGCAAAAAAAAACGAGAATCTAACTTAAAATGTTTTTGCAAAAAAAACGAGAATCTAACTTAAAATGTTTTTGCAGAAAAAAACGAGAATCTAACTTAAAATGTTTTTGCAAAAAAAACGAGAATCTAACTTAAAATGTTTTTGCCAAAAAAAAAACGAGAATCTAACTTAAAATGTTTTTGCAAAAAAAAATAAAAACGAGAATCTAACTTAAAATGTTTTTGCAAAAAAAAAACGAGAATCTAACTTAAAATGTTTTTGCAAAAAAAAACGAGAATCTAACTTAAAATGTTTTTGCAAAAAAAAACCGAGAATCTAACTTAAAATGTGTTTGCAAAAAAAAACGAGAATCTAACTTAAAATGTTTTTGCAAAAAAAAACGAGAATCTAACTTATAATATTTTTGCAAAAAAAAATAAAAACGAGAATCAAACTTAAAATGTTTTAAAAAAAAAAACGAGAATCTAACTAAAAATGTTTTTGCAAAAAAAACGAGAATCTAACTTAAAATGTTTTTGCAAAAAAAAAAAAACGAGAATCTAACTTAAAATGTTTTCAAAAAAAAAAACGAGAATCTAACTAAAAATGTTTTTGCAAAAAAAAACGAGAATCTAACTTAAAATGTTTTTGCAAAAAAAAAACGAGAATTAAACTTAAAATGTTTTTGCAAAAAAATAAAAATAAAAACGAGAATCTAACTTAAAATGTTTTTGCAAAAAAAAAACGAGAACCTAACTTTAAATGTTTTTGCAAAAAAAAAACGAGAATCTAACTTAAAATGTTTTTCAAAAAAAAAACGAGAATCTAACTTAAAATGTTTTTGCAAAAAAAAATAAAAACGAGAATATAACTGTTAATGTTTTTGCAAAAAAAACGAGAATCTAACTTAAAATGTTTTTGCAAAAAAAAATAAAAACGAGAATCTAACTTAAAATGTTTTTGCAAAAAAAAAACGAAAATCTAACTTATAATGTTTTTGCAAAAAAAAAACGAGAATCTAACTTAAAATGTTTTTGCAAAAAAAAACGAGAATCTAACTCAAAATGTTTTTGCAAAAAAAAACGAGAATCTAACTTAAAATGGTTTTGCATAAAAATACGAGAATCTAACTTAAAATGTTTTTGCAAAAAAAAAACGAGAATCTAACTTAAAATGTTTTTGCAAAAAAAAAACCCAGAATCTAACTTAAAATGTTTTTGCAAAAAAAAAAAACGAGAATCTAACTAAAAATGTTTTTGCAAAAAAAAAAAAAAAAAAAAAAATCTAACTTAATATGTTCTTGCAAAAAAAAAACGAGAATCTAACTTAAAATGTTTTTGAAAAAAAAAACAAAAAAATACGAGAATCTAACTTAAAATGTTTTTGTCAAAAAAAAACGAGAATCAAACTTAAAATGTTTTTGCAAAAAAAAAAAATGTTTTTGCAAAAAAAAAAACGAGAATCTAACTTTAAATGTTTTTGCAATAAAAAGAGAATCTAACTCAAAATGTTTTTGCAAAAAAAAAACGAGAATCTAACTTAAAATGTTTTTGCAAAAAAAAACGAGAATCTAACTTAAAATGTTTTTGCAAAAACAAAAAGAGAATCTAACTTAAAATGGTTTTGCAAAAAAAAACGAGAATCTAACTAAAAATGTTTTTGCAAAAAAAGAAACGAGAATCTAACTTAAAAGTTTGTTGCAAAAAAAACGAGAATCTAACTTAAAATTTTTTTGCAAAAAAAAACGAGTATCTAAATTTTTTTTTTGCAAAAAAAACGAGCATCTAACTTAAAATGTTTTTGCAAAAAAAACGAGAATCTAACTAAAAATATTTTTGCATAAAAAAAAACGAGAATCTAACTTAAAATGTCTTTGCAAAAAAAAAAAAGGAGAATCTAACTAAAAATGTTTTTGCAAAAAAAAACGAGAATCTAAATTAAATGTTTTTGCAAAATAAAAATAAAAAGGAGAATCTAACTTAAAATGTTTTTGCAAAAAACAAAAACGAGAATCTAACTTAAAATGTTTTTGCAAAAAAAAAAACGAGAATCTAACTTAAAATATTTTGTGCAAAAAAAAACGAGAATCTAACTTAAAATGGTTTTGCAAAAAAAAAACGAGAATCTAACTCAAAATGTTTTTGCAAAAAAAAAAACGAGAATCTAACTTAAAATGTTTTTGCAAAAAAAAAAACGAGAATCTAACTTAAAATGTTTTTGCAAAAAAAACGAGAATCTTACTAAAAATGTTTTTGCAAAAATAACGAGAATCTAAATTAAAATGTTTTTGCAAAAAAAAAAACGAGAATCTAACTTAAAATGTTTTTGCAAAAAAAAAAAAACGAGAATCTAACTTAAAATGTTTTCAAAAAAAAAACGAGAATCTAACTTAAAATGTTTTTGCAAAAAAAACGAGAATCTAACTTAAAATGTTTTTGCAAAAAAAACGAGAATCTAACTTAAAATGTTTTTGCAAAAAAAAAACTAGAATTAAACTTAAAATGTTTTTGCAAAAAAAAAAAATAAAAACGAGAATCAAACTTAAAATGTTTTTGCAAAAAACAAAAACGAGAATCTAACTTAAAATGTTTTTTGCAAAAAACAAAAACGAGAATCTAACTTAAAATGTTTTTGCAAAAAAAAAAACGAGAATCTAACTTAAAATGTTTTTGCAAAAAAACAAAACGACAATCTAACTTAAAATTTTTTTTGCAAAAAAAAAAAACGAGAATCTAACATAAAATGTTTTTGCAAAAAAAAAAAACGAGAATCTTACTTAAAATGTTTTTGCAAAAAAAAACGAGAATCTAACTCAAAATGTTTTTGCAAAAAAAAAACGAGAATCTAACTTAAAATGTTTTTGCAAAAAACAAAAACGAGAATCTAACTTAAAATTTTTTTTGCAAAAAAAAAAACGAGAATCTAACTTAAAATGTTTTTGCAAAAAAAAACGAGTATCTTACTAAAAATGTTTTTGCAAAAATAACGAGAATCTAACTTAAAATGGTTTTGCAAAAAAAAAAAACGAGAATCTAACTTAAAATGTTTTTGCAAAAAAAAAAACGAGAATCTAACTTAAAATGTTTTCAAAAAAAAAAACGAGAATCTAACTTAAAATGTTTTTGCAAAAAACAAAAACGAGAATCTAACTTAAAATTTTTTTTGCAAAAAAAAAAACGAGAATCTAACTTAAAATGTTTTTGCAAAAAAAAACGAGAATCTTACTAAAAATGTTTTTGCAAAAAAAACGAGAATCTAACTTAAAATGTTTTTGCAAAAAAAAACGAGAATCTAACTTAAAATGTTTTTGCAAAAAAAAACTAGAATTAAACTTAAAATGTTTTTGCAAAAAAAAAAAATAAAAACGAGAATCAAACTTAAAATGTTTTTGCAAAAAACAAAAACGAGAATCTAACTTAAAATGTTTTTTGCAAAAAACAAAAACGAGAATCTAACTTAAAATGTATTCAAAAAAAAAACGAGAATCTAACTAAAAATGTTTTTGCAAAAAAAAACGAGAATCTAACTTAAAATGTTTTTGCAAAAAACAAAAACGGGAATCTAACTTAAAATGTTTTTGCAAAAAAAACACGAGAATCTGACTTAAAATGGTTTGGCAAAAAAAACGAGAATCTAACTTAAAATGTTTTGTCAAAAAAAAACGAGAATCTAACTTAAAATGTTTTTGCAAAAAAAAAACGAGAATCTAACTTAAAATGTTTTTGCAAAAAAAAACGAGAATCTAACTTAAAATGTTTTTGCAAAAAAAACGAGAATCTAACTTAAAATGTTTTTGCAGAAAAAAACGAGAATCTAACTTAAAATGTTTTTGCAAAAAAAACGAGAATCTAACTTAAAATGTTTTTGCCAAAAAAAAAACGAGAATCTAACTTAAAATGTTTTTGCAAAAAAAAAATAAAAACGAGAATCTAACTTAAAATGTTTTTGCAAAAAAAAAAACGAGAATCTAACTTAAAATGTTTTTGCAAAAAACAAACGAGAATCTAACTTAAAATGTTTTTGCAAAAAAAAACCGAGAATCTAACTTAAAATGTGTTTGCAAAAAAAAACGAGAATCTAACTTAAAATGTTTTTGCAAAAAAAAACGAGAATCTAACTTATAATATTTTTGCAAAAAAAAATAAAAACGAGAATCAAACTTAAAATGTTTTCAAAAAAAAACGAGAATCTAACTAAAAATGTTTTTGCAAAAAAAACGAGAATCTAACTTAAAATGTTTTTGCAAAAAAAAAAAAAAACGAGAATCTAACTTAAAATGTTTTCAAAAAAAAAAACGAGAATCTAACTAAAAATGTTTTTGCAAAAAAAAACGAGAATCTAACTTAAAATGTTTTTGCAAAAAAAAACGAGAATTAAACTTAAAATGTTTTTGCAAAAAAATAAAAATAAAAACGAGAATCTAACTTAAAATGTTTTTGCAAAAAAAAAACGAGAACCTAACTTTAAATGTTTTTGCAAAAAAAAAACGAGAATCTAACTTAAAATGTTTTTCAAAAAAAAAACGAGAATCTAACTTAAAATGTTTTTGCAAAAAAAAATAAAAACGAGAATATAACTGTAAATGTTTTTGCAAAAAAAACGAGAATCTAACTTAAAATGTTTTTGCAAAAAAAAATAAAAACGAGAATCTAACTTAAAATGTTTTTGCAAAAAAAAAACGAAAATCTAACTTATAATGTTTTTGCAAAAAAAAAACGAGAATCTAACTTAAAATGTTTTTGCAAAAAAAAACGAGAATCTAACTCAAAATGTTTTTGCAAAAAAAAAACGAGAATCTAACTTAAAATGGTTTTGCATAAAAATACGAGAATCTAACTTAAAATGTTTTTGCAAAAAAAAAACGAGAATCTAACTTAAAATGTTTTTGCAAAAAAAAAACCCAGAATCTAACTTAAAATGTTTTTGCAAAAAAAAAAAACGAGAATCTAACTAAAAATGTTTTTGCAAAAAAAAAAAAAAAAAAAAAAATCTAACTTAATATGTTCTTGCAAAAAAAAAACGAGAATCTAACTTAAAATGTTTTTGAAAAAAAAAACAAAAAAATACGAGAATCTAACTTAAAATGTTTTTGTCAAAAAAAAACGAGAATCAAACTTAAAATGTTTTTGCAAAAAAAAAAAATGTTTTTGCAAAAAAAAAAACGAGAATCTAACTTTAAATGTTTTTGCAATAAAAAGAGAATCTAACTCAAAATGTTTTTGCAAAAAAAAAACGAGAATCTAACTTAAAATGTTTTTGCAAAAAAAAAACGAGAATCTAACTTAAAATGTTTTTGCAAAAACAAAAAGAGAATCTAACTTAAAATGGTTTTGCAAAAAAAAACGAGAATCTAACTAAAAATGTTTTTGCAAAAAAAGAAACGAGAATCTAACTTAAAAGTTTGTTGCAAAAAAAACGAGAATCTAACTTAAAATTTTTTTGCAAAAAAAAACGAGTATCTAAATTTTTTTTTTGCAAAAAAACGAGCATCTAACTTAAAATGTTTTTGCAAAAAAAACGAGAATCTAACTAAAAATATTTTTGCATAAAAAAAAACGAGAATCTAACTTAAAATGTCTTTGCAAAAAAAAAAAACGAGAATCTAACTAAAAATGTTTTTGCAAAAAAAAACGAGAATCTAAATTAAATGTTTTTGCAAAATAAAAATAAAAAGGAGAATCTAACTTAAAATGTTTTTGCAAAAAACAAAAACGAGAATCTAACTTAAAATGTTTTTGCAAAAAAAAAAACGAGAATCTAACTTAAAATATTTTGTGCAAAAAAAAACGAGAATCTAACTTAAAATGGTTTTGCAAAAAAAAAAACGAGAATCTAACTCAAAATGTTTTTGCAAAAAAAAAAAAACGAGAATCTAACTTAAAATGTTTTTGCAAAAAAAAAAACGAGAATCTAACTTAAAATGTTTTTGCAAAAAAAAACGAGAATCTTACTAAAAATGTTTTTGCAAAAATAACGAGAATCTAAATTAAAATGTTTTTGCAAAAAAAAAAAACGAGAATCTAACTTAAAATGTTTTTGCAAAAAAAAAAAAACGAGAATCTAACTTAAAATGTTTTCAAAAAAAAAACGAGAATCTAACTTAAAATGTTTTTGCAAAAAAAACGAGAATCTAACTTAAAATGTTTTTGCAAAAAAAACGAGATGCTAACTTAAAATGTTTTTGCAAAAAAAAACTAGAATTAAACTTAAAATGTTTTTGCAAAAAAAAAAAATAAAAACGAGAATCAAACTTAAAATGTTTTTGCAAAAAACAAAAACGAGAATCTAACTTAAAATGTTTTTTGCAAAAAACAAAAACGAGAATCTAACTTAAAATGTTTTTGCAAAAAAAAAAACGAGAATCTAACTTAAAATGTTTTTGCAAAAAACAAAAACGGGAATCTAACTTAAAATGTTTTTGCAAAAAAAACACGAGAATCTGACTTAAAATGGTTTGGCAAAAAAAAACGAAAATCTAACTTATAATGTTTTTGCAAAAAAAAAAACGAGAATCTAACTTAAAATGTTTTTGCAAAAAAAAACGAGAATCTAACTCAAAATGTTTTTGCAAAAAAAAAACGAGAATCTAACTTAAAATGGTTTTGCATAAAAATACGAGAATCTAACTTAAAATGTTTTTGCAAAAAAAAACGAGAATCTAACTTAAAATGTTTTTGCAAAAAAAAAACCCCAGAATCTAACTTAAAATGTTTTTGCAAAAAAAAAAAACGAGAATCTAACTAAAAATGTTTTTGCAAAAAAAAAAAAAAAAAAAAAAAATCTAACTTAATATGTTCTTGCAAAAAAAAAACGAGAATCTAACTTAAAATGTTTTTGAAAAAAAAAACAAAAAAATACGAGAATCTAACTTAAAATGTTTTTGTCAAAAAAAAACGAGAATCAAACTTAAAATGTTTTTGCAAAAAAAAAAATGTTTTTGCAAAAAAAAAACGAGAATCTAACTTTAAATGTTTTTGCAATAAAAAGAGAATCTAACTCAAAATGTTTTTGCAAAAAAAAAACGAGAATCTAACTTAAAATGTTTTTGCAAAAAAAAAACGAGAATCTAACTTAAAATGTTTTTGCAAAAACAAAAAGAGAATCTAACTTAAAATGGTTTTGCAAAAAAAAACGAGAATCTAACTAAAAATGTTTTTGCAAAAAAAGAAACGAGAATCTAACTTAAAAGTTTGTTGCAAAAAAAACGAGAATCTAACTTAAAATGTTTTTGCAAAAAAAAAAACGAGAATCTAACTTAAAATGTTTTTGCAAAAAAAAACAAAAAAACACGAGAATCTAACTTAAAATGTCTTTGCAAAAAAAACGAGAATCTAACTTAAAATCTTTTTGCAAAAAAAAAAACAAAAAAATACGAGAATCTAATTTAAAATGTTTTTGCAAAAAAAACGAGAATCTAACTTAAAATGTTTTTGCAAAAAAAACGAGAATCTAACATAAAATGTTTTTGCAAAAAAAAACGAGAATCTAACTTAAAATGTTTTTGCAAAAAAAAAAAAACGAGAATCTAACTTAAAATGTTGTTGCAAAAAAACGAGAATCTAACTTAAAATGTTTTTGCAAAAAAAAAACGAGAATCTAACTTAAAATGTTTTTGCAAAAAAAAAAACGAGAATCTTACTTAAAATGTTTTTGCAAAAAAAAACGAGAATCTAACTTAAAATATTTTTGCAAAAAAAAAACGAGAATCTAACTTAAAATGTTTTTGCAAAAAAACAAAACGACAATCTAACTTAAAATGTTTTGGAAAAAAAAAACGAGAATCTAACTTAAAATGTCTTTGCCAAAAAAAAAATAAAAACGAGAATCTAACTTAAAATGTTTTTGCAAAAAACAAAAACGAGAATCTAACTTAAAATTTTTTTTGCAAAAAAAAAAATGAGAATCTAACTTAAAATGTTTTTGCAAAAAAAAACGAGAATCTTACTAAAAATGTTTTTGAAAAAATAACGAGAATCTAACTTAAAATGTTTTTGCAAAAAAAAAAACGAGAATCTAACTTAAAATGTTTTTGCAAAAAAAAAAAAAACGAGAATCTAACTTAAAATGTTTTCAAAAAAAAAAACGAGAATCTAACTTAAAATGTGTTTGCAAAAAAAACGAGAATCTAACTTAAAATGTTTTTGCAAAAAAAAACGAGAATCTAACTTAAAATGTTTTTGCAAAAAAAAAACTAGAATTAAACTTAAAATGTTTTTGCAAAAAAAAAAAATAAAAACGAGAATCAAACTTAAAATGTTTTTGCAAAAAAAAACAAAAACGAGAATCTAACTTAAAATGTTTTTTGCAAAAAACAAAAACGAGAATCTAACTTAAAATGTTTTTGCAAAAAAAAAACGAGAATCTAACTTAAAATGTTTTTGCAAAAAACAAAAACGGGAATCTAACTTAAAATGTTTTTGCAAAAAAAAACACGAGAATCTGACTTAAAATGGTTTGGCAAAAAAAACGAGAATCTAACTTAAAATGTTTTGGCAAAAAAAAACGAGAATCTAACTTAAAATGTTTTTGCAGAAAAAAACGAGAATCTAACTTAAAATGTTTTTGCAAAAAAAAACAAGAATCTAACTTAAAATGTTTTTGCAAAAAAAACGAGAATCTAACTTAAAATGTTTTTGCAGAAAAAAACGAGAATCTAACTTAAAATGTTTTTGCAAAAAAAAACGAGAATCTAACTTAAAATGTTTTTGCAAAAAAAAACGAGAATCTAACTTAAAATGTTTTTGCAAAAAAAAAAAATAAAAACGAGAATCAAACTTAAAATGTTTTTGCAAAAAAAAACAAAAACGAGAATCTAACTTAAAATGTTTTTGCAAAAAAAACGAGAATCTAACTTAAAATGTTTTTGCAAAAAAAAAAACGAAAATCTAACTTAAAATGTTTTTGCAAAAAAAAAAAAAACGAGAATCTAACTTAAAATGTTTTCAAAAAAAAAAACGAGAATCTAACTTAAAATGTTTTTGCAAAAAAAACGAGAATCTAACTTAAAATGTTTTTGCAAAAAAAAACGAGAATCTAACTTAAAATGTTTTTGCAAAAAAAAACTAGAATTAAACTTAAAATGTTTTTGCAAAAAAAAAAAATAAAAACGAGAATCAAACTTAAAATGTTTTTGCAAAAAACAAAAACGAGAATCTAACTTAAAATGTTTTTTGCAAAAAACAAAAACGAGAATCTAACTTAAAATGTTTTTGCAAAAAAAAAACGAGAATCTAACTTAAAATGTTTTTGCAAAAAACAAAAACGGGAATCTAACTTAAAATGTTTTTGCAAAAAAAACACGAGAATCTGACTTAAAATGGTTTGGCAAAAAAAACGAGAATCTAACTTAAAATGTTTTGGCAAAAAAAAACGAGAATCTAACTTAAAATGTTTTTGCAAAAAAAAACGAGAATCTAACTTAAAATGTTTTTGCAAAAAAAAACGAGAATCTAACTTAAAATGTTTTTGCAAAAAAAACGAGAATCTAACTTAAAATGTTTTTGCAGAAAAAAACGAGAATCTAACTTAAAATGTTTTTGCAAAAAAAAAAACGAGAATCTAACTTAAAATGTTTTTGCAAAAAAAAACGAGAATCTAACTTAAAATGTTTTTGCAAAAAAAACGAGAATCTAACATAAAATGTTTTTGCAAAAAAAAACGAGAATCTAACTTAAAATGTTTTTGCAAAAAAAAAAAAAAACGAGAATCTAACTTAAAATGTTGTTGCAAAAAAACGAGAATCTAACTTAAAATGTTTTTGCAAAAAAAAAACGAGAATCTAACTTAAAATGTTTTTGCAAAAAAAAAAAAAAAAATCTTACTTAAAATGTTTTTGCAAAAAAAAACGAGAATCTAACTAAAAATATTTTTGCAAAAAAAAACGAGAATCTAACTTAAAATGTTTTTGCAAAAAAACAAAACGACAATCTAACTTAAAATGTTTTGGCAAAAAAAAACGAGAATCTAACTTAAAATGTTTTTGCAAAAAAAACGAGAATCTAACTTAAAATGTTTTTGCAGAAAAAAACGAGAATCTAACTTAAAATGTTTTTGCAAAAAAAAAAACGAGAATCTAACTTAAAATGTTTTTGCAAAAAAAAACGAGAATCTAACTTAAAATGTTTTTGCAAAAAAAACGAGAATCTAACATAAAATGTTTTTGCAAAAAAAAACGAGAATCTAACTTAAAATGTTTTTGCAAAAAAAAAAAAAACGAGAATCTAACTTAAAATGTTGTTGCAAAAAAACGAGAATCTAACTTAAAATGTTTTTGCAAAAAAAAAACGAGAATCTAACTTAAAATGTTTTTGCAAAAAAAAAAAAAAAATCTTACTTAAAATGTTTTTGCAAAAAAAAACGAGAATCTAACTAAAAATATTTTTGCAAAAAAAAAACGAGAATCTAACTTAAAATGTTTTTGCAAAAAAACAAAACGACAATCTAACTTAAAATGTTTTGGCAAAAAAAAACGAGAATCTAACTTAAAATGTCTTTGCCAAAAAAAAAATAAAAACGAGAATCTAACTTAAAATGTTTTTGCAAAAAACAAAAACGAGAATCTAACTTAAAATTTTTTTTGCAAAAAAAAAAACGAGAATCTAACTTAAAATGTTTTTGCAAAAAAAAACGAGAATCTTACTAAAAATGTTTTTGCAAAAATAACGAGAATCATACTTAAAATGTTTTTGCAAAAAAAAAAAACGAGAATCTAACTTAAAATGTTTTTGCAAAAAAAAAAAAAAACGAGAATCTAACTTAAAATGTTGTTGCAAAAAAACGAGAATCTAACTTAAAATGTTTTTGCAAAAAAAACGAGAATCTAACTTAAAATGTTTTTGCAAAAAAAAACGAGAATCTTACTTAAAATGTTTTTGCAAAAAAAAACGAGAATCTAACTAAAAATATTTTTGCAAAAAAAAAACGAGAATCTAACTTAAAATGTTTTTGCAAAAAAACAAAACGACAATCTAACTTAAAATGTTTTGGAAAAAAAAAAACGAGAATCTAACTTAAAATGTCTTTGCCAAAAAAAAAAAAAAACGAGAATCTAACTTAAAATGTTTTTGCAAAAAACAAAAACGAGAATCTAACTTAAAATTTTTTTTGCAAAAAAAAAAATGAGAATCTAACTTAAAATGTTTTTGCAAAAAAAAACGAGAATCTTACTAAAAATGTTTTTGAAAAAATAACGAGAATCTAACTTAAAATGTTTTTGCAAAAAAAAAAAACGAGAATCTAACTTAAAATGTTTTTGCAAAAAAAAAAAAAACGAGAATCTAACTTAAAATGTTTTCAAAAAAAAAACGAGAATCTAACTTAAAATGTTTTTGCAAAAAAAACGAGAATCTAACTTAAAATGTTTTTGCAAAAAAAAACGAGAATCTAACTTAAAATGTTTTTGCAAAAAAAAACTAGAATTAAACTTAAAATGTTTTTGCAAAAAAAAAAAATAAAAACGAGAATCAAACTTAAAATGTTTTTGCAAAAAACAAAAACGAGAATCTAACTTAAAATGTTTTTTGCAAAAAACAAAAACGAGAATCTAACTTAAAATGTTTTTGCAAAAAAAAAACGAGAATCTAACTTAAAATGTTTTTGCAAAAAACAAAAACGGGAATCTAACTTAAAATGTTTTTGCAAAAAAAACACGAGAATCTGACTTAAAATGGTTTGGCAAAAAAAACGAGAATCTAACTTAAAATGTTTTGGCAAAAAAAAACGAGAATCTAACTTAAAATGTTTTTGCAGAAAAAAACGAGAATCTAACTTAAAATGTTTTTGCAAAAAAAAACGAGAATCTAACTTAAAATGTTTTTGCAAAAAAAACGAGAATCTAACTTAAAATGTTTTTGCAGAAAAAAACGAGAATCTAACTTAAAATGTTTTTGCAAAAAAAAAAACGAGAATCTAACTAAAAATGTTTTTGCAAAAAAAAACGAGAATCTAACTTAAAATGTTTTTGCAAAAAAAAAACGAGAATCTAACTTAAAATGTTTTTGCAAAAAAAACGAGAATCTAACTTAAAATGTTTTTGCCAAAAAAAAAACGAGAATCTAACTTAAAATGTTTTTGCAAAAAAAAAATAAAAACGAGAATCTAACTTAAAATGTTTTTGCAAAAAAAAAACGAGAATCTAACTTAAAATGTTTTTGCAAAAAAAAACGAGAATCTAACTTAAAATGTTTTTGCAAAAAAAAACCGAGAATCTAACTTAAAATGTGTTTGCAAAAAAAAACGAGAATCTAACTTAAAATGTTTTTGCAAAAAAAAACGAGAATCTAACTTAAAATGTTTTTGCAAAAAAAAAAAAAACGAGAATCAAACTTAAAATGTTTTCAAAAAAAAAACGAGAATCTAACTAAAAATGTTTTTGCAAAAAAAACGAGAATCTAACTTAAAATGTTTTTGCAAAAAAAAAAAAAAACGAGAATCTAACTTAAAATGTTTTTGCAAAAAAAAAAAAACGAGAATCTAACTTAAAATGTTTTCAAAAAAAAAACGAGAATCTAACTTAAAATGTTTTTGCAAAAAAAACGAGAATCTAACTTAAAATGTTTTTGCAAAAAAAAACGAGAATCTAACTTAAAATGTTTTTGCAAAAAAAAACTAGAATTAAACTTAAAATGTTTTTGCAAAAAAAAAAATAAAAACGAGAATCAAACTTAAAATGTTTTTGCAAAAAACAAAAACGAGAATCTAACTTAAAATGTTTTTTGCAAAAAACAAAAACGAGAATCTAACTTAAAATGTTTTTGCAAAAAAAAAACGAGAATCTAACTTAAAATGTTTTTGCAAAAAACAAAAACGGGAATCTAACTTAAAATGTTTTTGCAAAAAAAACACGAGAATCTGACTTAAAATGGTTTGGCAAAAAAAACGAGAATCTAACTTAAAATGTTTTGGCAAAAAAAAACGAGAATCTAACTTAAAATGTTTTTGCAAAAAAAAAACGAGAATCTAACTTAAAATGTTTTTGCAAAAAAAAACGAGAATCTAACTTAAAATGTTTTTGCAAAAAAAACGAGAATCTAACTTAAAATGTTTTTGCAGAAAAAAACGAGAATCTAACTTAAAATGTTTTTGCAAAAAAAAAACGAGAATCTAACTTAAAATGTTTTTGCAAAAAAAAACGAGAATCTAACTTAAAATGTTTTTGCAAAAAAAACGAGAATCTAACATAAAATGTTTTTGCAAAAAAAACGAGAATCTAACTTAAAATGTTTTTGCAAAAAAAAAAAAAAACGAGAATCTAACTTAAAATGTTGTTGCAAAAAAACGAGAATCTAACTTAAAATGTTTTTGCAAAAAAAAAACGAGAATCTAACTTAAAATGTTTTTGCAAAAAAAAAAAAAAAAATCTTACTTAAAATGTTTTTGCAAAAAAAAACGAGAATCTAACTAAAAATATTTTTGCAAAAAAAAACGAGAATCTAACTTAAAATGTTTTTGCAAAAAAACAAAACGACAATCTAACTTAAAATGTTTTGGCAAAAAAAAACGAGAATCTAACTTAAAATGTCTTTGCAAAAAAAAAAATAAAAACGAGAATCTAACTTAAAATGTTTTTGCAAAAAACAAAAACGAGAATCTAACTTAAAATTTTTTTTGCAAAAAAAAAACGAGAATCTAACTTAAAATGTTTTTGCAAAAAAAAACGAGAATCTTACTAAAAATGTTTTTGCAAAAATAACGAGAATCATACTTAAAATGTTTTTGCAAAAAAAAAAACGAGAATCTAACTTAAAATGTTTTTGCAAAAAAAAAAAAAACGAGAATCTAACTTAAAATGTTTTCAAAAAAAAAAACGAGAATCTAACTTAAAATGTTTTTGCAAAAAAAACGAGAATCTAACTTAAAATGTTTTTGCAAAAAAAAACGAAAATCTAACTTAAAATGTTTTTGCAAAAAAAAACTAGAATTAAACTTAAAATGTTTTTGCAAAAAAAAAAATAAAAACGAGAATCAAACTTAAAATGTTTTTGCAAAAAACAAAAACGAGAATCTAACTAAAAATGTTTTTGCAAAAAAAACGAGAATCTAACTTAAAATGTTTTTGCAAAAAAAAAAAAAACGAGAATCTAACTTAAAATGTTTTTGCAAAAAAAAAAAAAACGAGAATCTAACTTAAAATGTTTTCAAAAAAAAAAACGAGAATCTAACTTAAAATGTTTTTGCAAAAAAAACGAGAATCTAACTTAAAATGTTTTTGCAAAAAAAAACGAGAATCTAACTTAAAATGTTTTTGCAAAAAAAAACTAGAATTAAACTTAAAATGTTTTTGCAAAAACAAAAACGAGAATCAAACTTAAAATGTTTTTGCAAAAAAAAAATAAAAACGAGAATCTAACTTAAAATGTTTTTGCAAAAAAAAAACGAGAATCTAACTTAAAATGTTTTTGCAAAAAAAAACGAGAATCTAACTTAAAATGTTTTTGCAAAAAAAAACCGAGAATCTAACTTAAAATGTGTTTGCAAAAAAAAACGAGAATCTAACTTAAAATGTTTTTGCAAAAAAAAACGAGAATCTAACTTAAAATGTTTTTGCAAAAAAAAAAACGAGAATCAAACTTAAAATGTTTTCAAAAAAAAAACGAGAATCTAACTAAAAATGTTTTTGCAAAAAAAACGAGAATCTAACTTAAAATGTTTTTGCAAAAAAAAAAAAAAACGAGAATCTAACTTAAAATGTTTTTGCAAAAAAAAAAAAAACGAGAATCTAACTTAAAATGTTTTCAAAAAAAAAACGAGAATCTAACTTAAAATGTTTTTGCAAAAAAAACGAGAATCTAACTTAAAATGTTTTTGCAAAAAAAAACGAGAATCTAACTTAAAATGTTTTTGCAAAAAAAAATAGAATTAAACTTAAAATGTTTTTGCAAAAAAAAAAAAATAAAAACGAGAATCAAACTTAAAATGTTTTTGCAAAAAACAAAAACGAGAATCTAACTTAAAATGTTTTTTGCAAAAAACAAAAACGAGAATCTAACTTAAAATGTTTTTGCAAAAAAAAAACGAGAATCTAACTTAAAATGTTTTTGCAAAAAACAAAAACGGGAATCTAACTTAAAATGTTTTTGCAAAAAAAACACGAGAATCTGACTTAAAATGGTTTGGCAAAAAAAACGAGAATCTAACTTAAAATGTTTTGGCAAAAAAAAACGAGAATCTAACTTAAAATGTTTTTGCAAAAAAAAAACGAGAATCTAACTTAAAATGTTTTTGCAAAAAAAAACGAGAATCTAACTTAAAATGTTTTTGCAAAAAAAACGAGAATCTAACTTAAAATGTTTTTGCAGAAAAAAACGAGAATCTAACTTAAAATGTTTTTGCAAAAAAAAAAACGAGAATCTAACTTAAAATGTTTTTGCAAAAAAAAACGAGAATCTAACTTAAAATGTTTTTGCAAAAAAAAAAACGAGAATCTAACTTAAAATGTTTTTGCAAAAAAAACGAGAATCTAACTTAAAATGTTTTTGCAAAAAAAAAAACGAGAATCTAACTTAAAATGTTTTTGCAAAAAAAAAATAAAAACGAGAATCTAACTTAAAATGTTTTTGCAAAAAAAAAACGAGAATCTAACTTAAAATGTTTTTGCAAAAAAAAACGAGAATCTAACTTAAAATGTTTTTGCAAAAAAAACCGAGAATCTAACTTAAAATGTGTTTGCAAAAAAAAACGAGAATCTAACTTAAAATGTTTTTGCAAAAAAAAACGAGAATCTAACTTAAAATGTTTTTGCAAAAAAAAAAAAAAACGAGAATCAAACTTAAAATGTTTTCAAAAAAAAACGAGAATCTAACTAAAAATGTTTTTGCAAAAAAAACGAGAATCTAACTTAAAATGTTTTTGCAAAAAAAAAAAAACGAGAATCTAACTTAAAATGTTTTAAAAAAAAAACGAGAATCTAACTAAAAATGTTTTTGCAAAAAAAACGAGAATCTAACTTAAAATGTTTTTGCAGAAAAAAACGAGAATCTAACTTAAAATGTATTTGCAAAAAAAAAAACGAGAATCTAACTTAAAATGTTTTTGCAAAAAAAAACGAGAATCTAACTTAAAATGTTTTTGCAAAAAAAAAAACGAGAATCTAACTTAAAATGTTTTTGCAAAAAAAACGAGAATCTAACTTAAAATGTTTTTGCCAAAAAAAAAACGAGAATCTAACTTAAAATGTTTTTGCAAAAAAACAAAACGACAATCTAACTTAAAATGTTTTGGCAAAAAAAAACGAGAATCTAACTTAAAATGTCTTTGCCAAAAAAAAAATAAAAACGAGAATCTAACTTATAATGTTTTTGCAAAAAACAAAAACGAGAATATAACTTAAAATTTTTTTTGCAAAAAAAAAAACGAGAATCTAACTTAAAATGTTTTTGCAAAAAAAACGAGAATCTAACTTAAAATGTTTTTGCAAAAAAAAAAAAACGAGAATCTAACTTAAAATGTTTTCAAAAAAAAAACGAGAATCTAACTTAAAATGTTTTTGCAAAAAAAACGAGAATCTAACTTAAAATGTTTTTGCAAAAAAAAACGAGAATCTAACTTAAAATGTTTTTGCAAAAAAAAACTAGAATTAAACTTAAAATGTTTTTGCAAAAAAAAAAAATAAAAACGAGAATCAAACTTAAAATGTTTTTGCAAAAAACAAAAACGAGAATCTAACTTAAATTGTTTTTTGCAAAAAACAAAAACGAGAATCTAACTTAAAATGTTTTTGCAAAAAAAAAAACGAGAATCTAACTTAAAATGTTTTTGCAAAAAACAAAAACGGGAATCTAACTTAAAATGTTTTTGCAAAAAAAACACGAGAATCTGACTTAAAATGGTTTGGCAAAAAAAACGAGAATCTAACTTAAAATGTTTTGGCAAAAAAAAACGAGAATCTAACTTAAAATGTTTTTGCAAAAAAAAAACGAGAATCTAACTTAAAATGTTTTTGCAAAAAAAAACGAGAATCTAACTTAAAATGTTTTTGCAAAAAAAACGAGAATCTAACTTAAAATGTTTTTGCAGAAAAAAACGAGAATCTAACTTAAAATGTTTTTGCAAAAAAAAAACGAGAATCTAACTTAAAATGTTTTTGCAAAAAAAAACGAGAATCTAACTTAAAATGTTTTTGCAAAAAAAAAAACGAGAATCTAACTTAAAATGTTTTTGCAAAAAAAACGAGAATCTAACTTAAAATGTTTTTGCCAAAAAAAAAACGAGAATCTAACTTAAAATGTTTTTGCAAAAAAAAAATAAAAACGAGAATCTAACTTAAAATGTTTTTGCAAATAAAAAACGAGAATCTAACTTAAAATGTTTTTGCAAAAAAAAACGAGAATCTAACTTAAAATGTTTTTGCAAAAAAAAACCGAGAATCTAACTTAAAATATGTTTGCAAAAAAAAACGAGAATCTAACTTAAAATGTTTTTGCAAAAAAAAACGAGAATCTAACTTAAAATGTTTTTGCAAAAAAAAAAAAAAACGAGAATCAAACTTAAAATGTTTTCAAAAAAAAACGAGAATCTAACTAAAAATGTTTTTCCAAAAAAAACGAGAATCTAACTTAAAATGTTTTTGCAAAAAAAAAAAAAAACGAGAATCTAACTTAAAATGTTTTCTAAAAAAAAACGAGAATCTAACTAAAAATGTTTTTGCAAAAAAAACGAGAATCTAACTTAAAATGTTTTTGCAGAAAAAAACGAGAATCTAACTTAAAATGTATTTGAAAAAAAAAAAACGAGAATCTAACTTAAAATGTTTTTGCAAAAAAAAACGAGAATCTAACTTAAAATGTTTTTGCAAAAAAAAAAAACGAGAATCTAACTTAAAATGTTTTTGCAAAAAAAACGAGAATCTAACTTAAAATGTTTTTGCCAAAAAAAAACGAGAATCTAACTTAAAATGTTTTTGCAAAAAAACAAAACGACAATCTAACTTAAGATGTTTTGGCAAAAAAAACGAGAATCTAACTTAAAATGTCTTTGCCAAAAAAAAAATAAAAACGAGAATCTAACTTAAAATGTTTTTGCAAAAAACAAAAACGAGAATATAACTTAAAATTTTTTTTGCAAAAAAAAAAAACGAGAATCTAACTTAAAATGTTTTTGCAAAAAAAAACGAGAATCTTACTAAAAATGTTTTTGCAAAAATAACGAGAATCTAACTTAAAATGTTTTTGCAAAAAAAAAACGAGAATCTAACTTAAAATGTTTTTGCAAAAAAAAAAAAAACGAGAATCTAACTTAAAATGTTTAAAAAAAAAAAAACGAGAATCTAACTTAAAATGTTTTTGCAAAAAAAACGAGAATCTAACTTAAAATGTTTTTGCAAAAAAAACGAGAATCTAACTTAAAATGTTTTTGCAAAAAAAAAAAACGAGAATCTAACTTAAAATGTTTTTGCAAAAAAAAAAAAAACGAGAATCTAACTTAAAATGTTTTCAAAAAAATAAACGAGAATCTAACTTAAAATGTTTTTGCAAAAAAAACGAGAATCTAACTTAAAATGTGTTTGCAAAAAAAAACGAGAATCTAACTTAAAATGTTTTTGCAAAAAAAAACTAGAATTAAACTTAAAATGTTTTTGCAAAAAAAAAAAATAAAAACGAGAATCAAACTTAAAATGTTTTTGCAAAAAACAAAAACGAGAATCTAACTTAAAATGTTTTTTGCAAAAAACAAAAACGAGAATCTAACTTAAAATGTTTTTGCAAAAAAAAAACGAGAATCTAACTTAAAATGTTTTTGCAAAAAACAAAAACGGGAATCTAACTTAAAATGTTTTTGCAAAAAAAACACGAGAATCTGACTTAAAATGGTTTGGCAAAAAAAACGAGAATCTAACTTAAAATGTTTTGGCAAAAAAAAACGAGAATCTAACTTAAAATGTTTTTGCAAAAAAAAAACGAGAATCTAACTTAAAATGTTTTTGCAAAAAAAAACGAGAATCTAACTTAAAATGTTTTTGCAAAAAAAACGAGAATCTAACTTAAAATGTTTTTGCAGAAAAAAACGAGAATCTAACTTAAAATGTTTTTGCAAAAAAAAAAACGAGAATCTAACTTAAAATGTTTTTGCAAAAAAAAACGAGAATCTAACTTAAAATGTTTTTGCAAAAAAAAAAACGAGAATCTAACTTAAAATGTTTTTGCAAAAAAAACGAGAATCTAACTTAAAATGTTTTTGCCAAAAAAAAACGAGAATCTAACTTAAAATGTTTTTGCAAAAAAAAAATAAAAACGAGAATCTAACTTAAAATGTTTTTGCAAAAAAAAAAACGAGAATCTAACTTAAAATGTTTTTGCAAAAAAAAACGAGAATCTAACTTAAAATGTTTTTGCAAAAAAAAACCGAGAATCTAACTTAAAATGTGTTTGCAAAAAAAAAACGAGAATCTAACTTAAAATGTTTTTGCAAAAAAAAACGAGAATCTAACTTAAAATGTTTTTGCAAAAAAAAAAAAAAAACGAGAATCAAACTTAAAATGTTTTCAAAAAAAAACGAGAATCTAACTAAAAATGTTTTTGCAAAAAAAACGAGAATCTAACTTAAAATGTTTTTGCAAAAAAAAAAAAAACGAGAATCTAACTTAAAATGTTTTTGCAAAAAAAAAAAAAACGAGAATCTAACTTAAAATGTTTTCAAAAAAAAAAACGAGAATCTAACTTAAAATGTTTTTGCAAAAAAAACGAGAATCTAACTTAAAATGTTTTTGCAAAAAAAAACGAGAATCTAACTTAAAATGTTTTTGCAAAAAAAAAACTAGAATTAAACTTAAAATGTTTTTGCAAAAAAAAAAAATAAAAACGAGAATCAAACTTAAAATGTTTTTGCAAAAAACAAAAACGAGAATCTAACTTAAAATGTTTTTTGCAAAAAACAAAAACGAGAATCTAACTTATTGCAAAAAAAAAACGAGAATCTAACTTAAAATGTTTTTGCAAAAAAACAAAACGACAATCTAACTTAAGATGTTTTGGCAAAAAAACGAGAATCTAACTTAAAATGTCTTTGCCAAAAAAAAAATAAAAACGAGAATCTAACTTAAAATGTTTTTGCAAAAAACAAAAACGAGAATTTAACTTAAAATTTTTTTTGCAAAAAAAAAAAACGAGAATCTAACTTAAAATGTTTTTGCAAAAAAAAACGAGAATCTTACTAAAAATGTTTTTGCAAAAATAACGAGAATCTAACTTAAAATGTTTTTGCAAAAAAAAAAACGAGAATCTAACTTAAAATGTTTTTGCAAAAAAAAAAAAAACGAGAATCTAACTTAAAATGTTTTAAAAAAAAAAAACGAGAATCTAACTTAAAATGTTTTTGCAAAAAAAACGAGAATCTAACTTAAAATGTTTTTGCAAAAAAAACGAGAATCTAACTTAAAATGTTTTTGCAAAAAAAAAAAAACGAGAATCTAACTTAAAATGTTTTTGCAAAAAAAAAAAAAACGAGAATCTAACTTAAAATGTTTTCAAAAAAATAAACGAGAATCTAACTTAAAATGTTTTTGCAAAAAAAACGAGAATCTAACTTAAAATGTGTTTGCAAAAAAAAACGAGAATCTAACTTAAAATGTTTTTGCAAAAAAAAACTAGAATTAAACTTAAAATGTTTTTGCAAAAAAAAAAAATAAAAACGAGAATCAAACTTAAAATGTTTTTGCAAAAAACAAAAACGAGAATCTAACTTAAAATGTTTTTTGCAAAAAACAAAAACGAGAATCTAACTTAAAATGTTTTTGCAAAAAAAAAACGAGAATCTAACTTAAAATGTTTTTGCAAAAAACAAAAACGGGAATCTAACTTAAAATGTTTTTGCAAAAAAAACACGAGAATCTGACTTAAAATGGTTTGGCAAAAAAAACGAGAATCTAACTTAAAATGTTTTGGCAAAAAAAAACGAGAATCTAACTTAAAATGTTTTTGCAAAAAAAAAACGAGAATCTAACTTAAAATGTTTTTGCAAAAAAAAACGAGAATCTAACTTAAAATGTTTTTGCAAAAAAAACGAGAATCTAACTTAAAATGTTTTTGCAGAAAAAAACGAGAATCTAACTTAAAATGTTTTTGCAAAAAAAAAAACGAGAATCTAACTTAAAATGTTTTTGCAAAAAAAAACGAGAATCTAACTTAAAATGTTTTTGCAAAAAAAAAACGAGAATCTAACTTAAAATGTTTTTGCAAAAAAAACGAGAATCTAACTTAAAATGTTTTTGCCAAAAAAAAACGAGAATCTAACTTAAAATGTTTTTGCAAAAAAAAAATAAAAACGAGAATCTAACTTAAAATGTTTTTGCAAAAAAAAAACGAGAATCTAACTTAAAATGTTTTTGCAAAAAAAAACGAGAATCTAACTTAAAATGTTTTTGCAAAAAAAAACCGAGAATCTAACTTAAAATGTGTTTGCAAAAAAAAAACGAGAATCTAACTTAAAATGTTTTTGCAAAAAAAAACGAGAATCTAACTTAAAATGTTTTTGCAAAAAAAAAAAAAAAACGAGAATCAAACTTAAAATGTTTTCAAAAAAAAACGAGAATCTAACTAAAAATGTTTTTGCAAAAAAAACGAGAATCTAACTTAAAATGTTTTTGCAAAAAAAAAAAAAAACGAGAATCTAACTTAAAATGTTTTTGCAAAAAAAAAAAAAACGAGAATCTAACTTAAAATGTTTTCAAAAAAAAAAACGAGAATCTAACTTAAAATGTTTTTGCAAAAAAAACGAGAATCTAACTTAAAATGTTTTTGCAAAAAAAAACGAGAATCTAACTTAAAATGTTTTTGCAAAAAAAAAACTAGAATTAAACTTAAAATGTTTTTGCAAAAAAAAAAAATAAAAACGAGAATCAAACTTAAAATGTTTTTGCAAAAAACAAAAACGAGAATCTAACTTAAAATGTTTTTTGCAAAAAACAAAAACGAGAATCTAACTTATTGCAAAAAAAAAACGAGAATCTAACTTAAAATGTTTTTGCAAAAAACAAAAACGGGAATCTAACTTAAAATGTTTTTGCAAAAAAAACACGAGAATCTGACTTAAAATGGTTTGGCAAAAAAAACGAGAATCTAACTTAAAATGTTTTGGCAAAAAAAAACGAGAATCTAACTTAAAATGTTTTTGCAAAAAAAAAACGAGAATCTAACTTAAAATGTTTTTGCAAAAAAAAACGAGAATCTAACTTAAAATGTTTTTGCAAAAAAAACGAGAATCTAACTTAAAATGTTTTTGCAGAAAAAAACGAGAATCTAACTTAAAATGTTTTTGCAAAAAAAAAACGAGAATCTAACTTAAAATGTTTTTGCAAAAAAAAAACGAGAATCTAACTTAAAATGTTTTTGCAAAAAAAAAAACGAGAATCTAACTTAAAATGTTTTTGCAAAAAAAACGAGAATCTAACTTAAAATGTTTTTGCCAAAAAAAAAACGAGAATCTAACTTAAAATGTTTTTGCAAAAAAAAAATAAAAACGAGAATCTAACTTAAAATGTTTTTGCAAAAAAAAAACGAGAATTTAACTTAAAATGTTTTTGCAAAAAAAAACGAGAATCTAACTTAAAATGTTTTTGCAAAAAAAAACCGAGAATCTAACTTAAAATGTGTTTGCAAAAAAAAACGAGAATCTAACTTAAAATGTTTTTGCAAAAAAAAACGAGAATCTAACTTAAAATGTTTTTGCAAAAAAAAAAAAAACGAGAATCAAACTTAAAATGTTTTCAAAAAAAAACGAGAATCTAACTAAAAATGTTTTTGCAAAAAAAACGAGAATCTAACTTAAAATGTTTTTGCAAAAAAAAAAAAAAACGAGAATCTAACTTAAAATGTTTTCAAAAAAAAACGAGAATCTAACTAAAAATGTTTTTGCAAAAAAAAACGAGAATCTAACTTAAAATGTTTTTGCAAAAAAAAAAAACGAGAATTAAACTTAAAATGTTTTTGCAAAAAAAAAAAATAAAAACGAGAATCTAACTTAAAATGTTTTTGCAAGAAAAAAAAACGAGAATGTTACTTAAAATGTTTTTGCAAAAAAAAAAAAAAATAAAAACGAGAATCTAACTTAAAATGTTTTTGCAAAAAACAAAAACGAGAATCTAACTTAAAATTTTTTTTGCAAAAAAAAAAAACGAGAATCTAACTTAAAATGTTTTTGCAAAAAAAAAACGAGAATCTAACTTAAAATGTTTTTGCAAAAAAAAAACCGAGAATCTAACTTAAAATGTTTTTGCAAAAAAAAAAAAAAAAAAAAAACGAGAATCTAACTTAAAATGTTGTTGGAAAAAAAATTTAAAAAAAACGAGTATCTAACTTAAAATGGTTTTGCAAAAAAAAAAAAAAAACGAGAATCCAACTTAAAATGTTTTTGCAAAAAAAAACAACAAAAAAAAACGAGAATCTAACTTAAAATGTTTTTGCAAAAAAAAAATTTGTCAAAGCATTTTAAGTTATATATATATATATATATATATATATATATATATATATATGTATATATATATATATATATATATATATATATATATATATATATATATATATATATTAATGGAAAAGGAAAAGAGAATGATCAATTCCACAAAAGGAGACTTAGCCGGATAATGCCAAGCTCAACAGTAATTATTGGAGCTTATAAAATAGGACAACAAGAGTATGAAATGAAGATACAAAACTATATAAGGGTAGATATAGAATGGATCATTTATTGAATAATGGAATACAGGCAAAATTTGTGGGGTGTCTATTTTCTATGGAGTGGGTAATTTTGATCAGTGCGACCTAAACGGCAAATGGTGACTATAAAATTGCTTATAATTTGGGGTGGGAGTGGTATGTAAGGTTGTAAGACTGAAAGGTAATATGCGACAATATATTTATAAGCTTCTACTGTTATGATATAGGGAGTATGATCATAAGGGGTGGTCGGAGATTAGGGTAGCAATGACTATGAGTGTATACTTAACTTTATCATCAAGTTATAAACACTCATAGTCATTGCTACCCTAATCTCCGACCGCCCCCTTATGATCATACTCCCTATATCATAACAGTAGAAGCTTATAAATATATTGCCGCATATTACCTTTCAGTCTTATAATCTTGCATACCTCCCCCAACCCAAATTATAAGCGATTTTATAGTCACCATTTGCCGTTTAGGTGGCACTACTCAAAATTAAGCAAAATTACCCACTCCATAGAAAATAGACACCCCACAAACCGTTAAAATAAATTGCCACGCAGCAACAATACACCCCCTATTTAACCATAATACATATACACCTTAATCTCAATACTATGTCAAAGACCATATATATTCTTATATATCATACTATATATAATAAGCTTCTCCTTATTTATTTAGAATTCAATAAAGCTTCTCCCTACATTCTATAATTCCTCTTAATCTTTTTCATCTCTAATGAACCTTACGCTAGACGCCACATATTCCCCATGCTACCTAGCACCTTCTCTACTCTTTTGATGAGAAGGATCAGACTTCGAAATGCCCTGGCATAAAGAGTCCCTTCTATGTCCCAAATTTTGCCTGTATTCCATCATTCAATAAACGATCTATTCTATACCTACAAAGATATAGTTTTGTGTCTTCATTTCATACTCTTGTTGTCCTATTATATATATATATATATATATATATATATATATATATATATATATATAAAGAGAGAGAGAGAGAGAGAGAGAGAGAGAGAGAGAGAGGTCTGTTGGTAGGTATGAAAGGGAATGCCACCCAAAATGCGGGTGTAGGTTCTTTCTGTTTCCTTGTTATGTCTCTGTCTCAAACTCTCTTTCTATTCCTTTATTTCTTTCTGTCAGCATCTCTCACCACTAACTAACCATTGTTAGTGTCAGAGGGGTGTTAGGCGGTTCCATTATATTATTTACGAATAATTTTTCATTTTTATAACATTTACAAAATTATTTATTTATTTTAATTAAAAAAGTATTTATCGTTTGTTATTAATTTGTTTATTTAATTACTTTTCAATTTTCGTATTTTTTTATATAATCGTCTTAAAAATATGAGGAATATGTAGATAGCATTGGTTTCATGTGAAATTCAGTTTTACGATTTCCGAAATTTCGTCCAAATAGTGTAGAAGCGCCGACAATTGTTTCTGAATTGTTCACAATCAAAATAATAAACGCATTTTAGTATCTATTAACGTAATGTTTGTTTTTAAATCGTCAGATCTAAGCCTGCCTTTAAGAATCACATTACACATCCATTATATTAGTCTCATATCATTTCTCTCCATGCAACGCATGTCCGTTACCCTTTGCATACATATGCCTCTTCCTTTGTCAACAGTGGCAATGCTCTGCTGGTTAGTAATGACAGAGGTTTGCTGAACTCATTATTTTCACTCCTAATTCTTGTAATAATACTAGCACGTTTCCCTTCTTATGCTACATTTCTTTTTCAAATAAAAACTAATATCAATATATTATTATCACTAATATTATTTTATTTTACAGATGCAAGAAAGGTTATTTGGGTAAGAGATGCTACACTGAGTGGGACAACTGCGAGTTTTTCAACATGTGTGAAAATGGTGCAACTTGTCTCGCCCGTAAATGCTATTGCAAAGAAAGTAAGTGTGTTTTTTTATTCTAAAATGCACGTTTTCATCACTACACTATAAGGGATTCAAACACAAATGCACATACATATAATCATTTAATCTATTATATAAGGGCAGTTGTCTGTGTGTATGTGTGTTTATATGCCCAGTTAAAAATGCGGAAAAAATAACCACAAAGTTGGTATATTCTTGATCAGTGTTGCCTCAGATAAATAATATCTAAAATTTAGAAAGAACATATTCATTCTTTGGGGATCAACTAACCAAGGTTTAATCGGGGGTCGATTTTTGAGTCATTTTATTTACTAATTTGGATAAAAAATGCTGACTCATTCACGGAGTAATCTGTTCTATCAATTTTATATGAATAATGTGTTTCCAACTCTAGAGTCATTTTATTTACTAATTTGGATAAAAAATGCTGACTCATTCACGGAGTAATCTGTTCTATCAATTTTATATGAATAATGTGTTTCCAACTCTAGAGGAATGGGCATGGAAAGACAAGGGTAGATGAGAGGGAGGAAGAAAATGAGAAACAGAAACGAATGGAAAGAGATGAAGAGACAGATATTTTAACAGGAATATGTTACATTTTCGTCCCGGGTAATGGCAGGTTGCCCTGCTAGTAATAAATATTTAATTATTTTGTGTCTTCATATGAGAGAGAAACATCCCTCTCAGTACCAAGGTGAAGCATCTAAACGCACTAGTCATCTTCAACATGTTTTATGCATGCGAGGCATGGACACTGAATGAAGACTTACAAATAAGGATCCAAACAGTAGAAATAAATGCACCAGAAAACTTCAAGTGCAACAATATGGAAATCTACTGACAGCCATGAAAATAAGGAGACAGATCGCATGGGCACATAATACGCTTAAGTCTTACAAAAAAAAAACACCATATAAGGAACAATCCAGGGAAAATCATATGGGACAGACAGAAGAAGAAATGAGTCGATAACATCTTTGATTGGACAGGAAAAGCTTTGATGATACCCAGACACTTTCCCACAACCATACCAGGTGGAGCCAACTGGCCCACCATTCACCCACCATGCAGTGCCCCTACGACTCTGGCGAGTTATGGGACCAGTAACAGTGGTTTAATTATTATCCACATACATCTAATTTTCATCTAATGGAATCATCAGTTCAGCTGGTCGCGCGATTTGAAACCCAGACATGAATCATGTTTGCCTCATTTTCTGGCATTCTCATCAAATGGCCAATCCAACGGTTTAGATATAAAAGCTTCTTTTATCTTCTCTTAAGGAGCTCATTCGAAAGGTTGCTATAAATGATTATTAAATACTAAATATGTCGTTATCCACATGTGTATATGTTTCATTCTGATTACATCATCAGTGTGGAAGATAACTCTTCAATTGGTCGCACGATTTGAAGTGTGTTTGAAGCATATTTGGTGATTTTCGAAAGGAAAAATATTTACATATCTTGGCCAATAATTGGTGTATTCTAAAATTTCTAAGTGCATCTCTTAGGATATCACAATTAACTTAACTGCCCTGAGCTTCCATTAAAGTTTCTAGGCAGAACTTGAACCTGAAGCATGTGACGTTCACGGGGACCTTTGAGAGATATGTGAAAATCATCTTGTCCTTAATATATGGCTGTATTTCCTAACTACGCCCACACATAAGCTATCCACTTCAGTGTTGTCTGTAGATGTGACAGAAATCTGCATCCTGCTGCCATACATATCATTGTCACCCACTTATATGTTTGCAGTAAGTGTGACACAGATCTGTGTCCTGCTTTTATACATATGGTCTTCATACAGTCAACTACTTCTATGTTTGTTTAGGTGTAACACAGATCTGTGTCATGCTATTATACATATAATCTAGCTGCTACTACCAACTTATATATTTTTTATAAATGTGACATAAAACTGTGTCTTGCTACCATACATATAGTCCTTCTACAGACATTCACTTCTATGTTTTCTTTAGGTGTGACACAGGTCTGTGTCCTGCTGCCATACACATCATTGTTCAGCAGAAATCATATTCTGTTTCTATAGGTGTAAGAGAGATATGTGTCCTGCTGTCATACATATCAATATTATTTTCATGTAACCATCATCTGCTATATTTTCAATAGGTGTGACAGATCTGTGTCTTGCTGTCATATACATAAACTTAATGTAGCTACACAGATCTATGTTTTCTAAATGTGTAACACAGGTTTGTGACTTCCTATGGCTTTCCTACAAACACCTACTTATGTTTTCCATAAGTGTGATACAGATCTGTGTCATGCTGCCATACATATCATCTTTCCACAGCACAAACTTTCATGTTTTCTGTAGGAGTGACACAAATCTGTGTCCTATTGCTATGCATATAATCTTCCACAACTACCATCACGTATCCTGCTGCCAGATGGTCTGCCTGCTGCCAACCACTCCTATGTTTCTATAGGTGTGACAGATCTGTTTCCTGCTGCCATACATATCATCTTCTTGCAGCCATCCACGTCTATATTTTCTGGAAATGTGACACAGATCTGTGTCTAGTATAATACATATGGACTTTCTGCAGCTACCCACTTTTATGTTTTCTATATGAGTGACACAGATTTGCATCCTGCTACCACATACATCATTATGCTATGGTTAGTCACTTATGATTTCTGTAGGTGTGACACAGATATGTACCATGTCGCCATAAATATGATATTTCCTAAGCCACCTACTTCTATGTTTTCCATAGGTGTGTCTTCTTGCTGTCACTCACTTCTATGTTTTCTATAAGTGTGACACAGTGTCTGCCCTGCCACCCATTCGGTAGCCACCCATTCGTATGTTTTCCATAGGTGTGACATAGATCTGCATACTGCTGCCATAAATACCATTGTGCCGCAATCACTTTTATTTTTTCTCTGTAGGTGTGACATAGATCTATATCATGCTTATATGAATATGGTTTTTATGCATTCATAAATCACCCTTATGCAGTAAACATCTTCTATGTCTTCTATATATGTGTCAGAAATCCGTCTTCTGCTGCCGTATATATCACTTTCACGCAGCCACCAACTTCTTTGTTTTCCATAAGTTTAACATGTTAATATATTGAGGCAGGGACTAAAACTCTTTGCTATCCTCAAGAGTCGTGGAACTCTTCTGCAACAAAGGCTTTTCTTTACATGAGAACATCAGCTTTAGTGGACTTGGTGAAGGGTAACCTGTTTCCTTGATGAGCGATTATTGTTAATAAAGCGTTCTGTTTTTTTCAGTATAGGTTTATAAAGGTTTAACATATCACTGTCTTGCAGCTAACCACTTCTATGTGTTCCATAGATTCTCTTCCGGCAACCATTCATATTCATGTTTTATTAGGTGCGACACAATTCTGTGTGATGCTGATATACACAGCCTTTCACTTTTATGTTTCCAGTAAGTCTGGCATAGACCTGTGTTCTGCTGTCATACATATAGTCTATCCACAGCTATCCATTTCTATGTTTTTGTGGGTGTTACACAGATCTGTATCTTGCTCCTATTCATATCAATTTCTCGCAGCCACCCTTCTATTTTTATATAGGTATGACAAGACCTGTGTACTGTGCCACACATATGGTTTTCCTGAAGCCACCCACTTCTATGTTTTCCATAAGTGTGACACAGATCTATGTCCTATGCCATACATATCATCATCTAACTGCCATCAACTTATATTTTTTCTGGGTGTCACACAAATCTATGTCCTGCTACCATGCATATCATCATCCCCCAGCCAACCACTTCTATGTTTTCTGTAGATGTGTGTCTTGTGTCATACATATGATGTTCCTGCAGCCACCTACTTCTGTTTTCCACAGGTGTGACACAGATCTGTGTCTTGCTGTCATACACATTATCTTTCCACAGCTGCCCACTTGTATGTTTGCCAGATGTGTGACACAGATCTGTGTCCTGCTGCCATACATATGATGTTTTTGCAGCTGTTTTCCATAGGTGTGACACAGATCTGTGTCCTGCTGCCATACATATGATGTTTTTGCAGCCACCTACGTCTGTTTTCCATAGGTGTGACACAGATCTGTCCTGCTGCCATACATATGATATTTTTGCAACATGTTCATTCAAGCAAGGAAAATATTAGAATCTTACATTAAAAATTATGCAAAAATGTAATCTTAAAAAATAGAAAATATTTTTTGCCATTATTTTTTTTGTATAAAAATATTAAATGAACAATACTTAACTTAATGATAATATCGTTAGTTCGGAAATTAATTTTTCTTCGAGTTATATCGATTGCATTAATACGGACTTTAGAGGCTTTTTTCGTAATGTTCCTGAACAAATATTTTTTTGATTGTTACAATTTACGTTGCTTTATTTTCATAAAAAAAGCAAAAATAAATTTATTCAGTTTTACTACTGAAAACTATAATTTTAATAAAGATGTTTTTTTGTTTAAACAAAATAATTCATCTTCATTAAGATACAAATAAAAATAATTGGTTCATTATATTCCGTAACTATGATTTGATAAATACTTAAAATTTTATGACCAACACAAAGTCAAGTATCGGCAGAATGTATTCTTGGTTCCTCCTCTTCTCTTTTCTCTCTCCCAACAATCGAGCACAGCATATAATAACAAAACTCTAAAGCACGTCTGACAGCACTGACTTCTGCCAACAGTCTCCCTCTCCTCTTAACAACACAGGCTTTTTATATGGCAAAATCGTTCACCTCTATTTGCATATTCTTCTAACTAACGTGATCACTACTCTATAAATACGAGTCTTGACCGTTTCTTTTCTTTCTTTTTATTTATTTTCGGTGACCGACCCGCACGTGGTCTATCCAGGTAAGTCACGCATTTCTCCACACTCCCCCCTGATCTCATGATCACAAACAGGACATGCGGGCAATCGTCGTTGGCGGGTACTCCTTCGAAGAATCGGGGGCAGCACTTCCTCATTGCTGTTTTCTTCATTACCACCATCATTACTACCAGTCTGTTCCATTATCCCGTCTCGTGGTTCCATAGGCGGTGTCTCACAATCAGGGCAGGGGGGCAGTATCCGTCTTTGTTGGGTACTTCTCCGAAGAATCGGAGGCGTCATCTCCTCGGTGTGCTCCATCATCCCTTCTCGCAGGGTTTCGCAATCACAGGGGGTGGGCAGTATTCGTCTCTGTCGAGTATTTCGATGAGGCATTACTTTTCTTGTGTCCATCGCTCTCCTCACTATTGTCATCAGTATGTCCCATCATTCCCTCGTCTGGTTCTGTTGGTGGTGTTTCTATGCTCACCTGAAGGGGCAGTAAGTGATCAGGATCATCTCTGAACGGTGTGTGATCCTCCTCATCGTCCTCAGAATCAGAAGAGGTATAACAAGGGCGGATATCTTTTACGTGACGTGGTATGCCACCAATCAACATGGTCTGAGGACTTATGATTTCGTCTATTTTTCCCCGGAAAAATTTTGTAGTGCACCCAGCATTCGGGGGTTTTATCCAAACAAGGTCTCCCACCTGATATGGTGTATTGACAACACTCACCACTGATGGTATGGCATCAACACCTTTCACACGCTGTTCATATTGGTAAATCCCATTGGCTGGTGCAGTTGCTGGTGTTGCATTGTCCTTGGGTGTTATATTATACCAGTACACAGCTTCTGGAATAGAGCACTGCGTCCTGGCTGCAATTCTTTTGATGGTGCGGTGACACCGTTCTGCTATACCATTACCCTCGGAATAATATGCACACCGATAATGCATTTTAATCCCCCATTCGTGCACGAATTTCTGAAATTCTTGACATCGAAATGTGGCGGCATTATCAGTCAGAATTTCAATCGGGGCACCACGTTCAAAAAAGACGGCTCTCAACTGTTGTATAATGCTGGCTGCATCCTGTCGTGTCAACAGGCGCCATATTGTGAAACGCGTCGGGCCACAATCCGTCATGGTCAAAAAATGTTTGTCCCCATAATGTGTTATGTCCATCCCTACTCACTGCCAGTTGCCCTCAACCTCGAGTTTCCCTTTTTGCCATTGGGATGGTGCCGGATCAATTCTCTGACACTCTTCACACGAACAAATGGCTGCTTTCACTGATGCTTTTGTAATTGCAGGGCATACTCTTCGGACAAAATATGCAGTCCTCTGAATTCCAGGATGTCCAATCTGCTGGTGTATCATACGGATCTGGTCAGGTGTTAATTGATCCGTTACAGTCGCGCATGTTTGTTGTTGAAGATCGGATCCCTGCCTCATTGCATCGATCCACCTCTTTGGTACTCGAGTCAAGCTATCAGCCAAATTCTGCATCGACGAGACTAACGTAATGTCTACCTGCAAGCTGTATTCGTCAACTAGACGCTTAATTATTGCTAGTCTCCTTCGTACTAGCATTTCACTTGCAGCTCTAGTCTTAACTCGAGCCTTTCCAGTCAAGGTGTCGGTTAACCAATGGTAAACACCCAATGAGTCAGTGTGGAGATGCACAACATTAGTCTGTCATTGCAATGCGAGATTAAGACCTTTTAACGTGGCATCAAGTTCTGCCAAATTTATATGTTGGGCATCATTTTTCGGACGAAGCCAGCATGCATCTTCCACAACAACACCTAGTTGCTCCAACACGACACCTGTAGCCAACGAACTTGCGTCAACCCATGCATTTAGTTCGTTTCCAGACACTTGACACTCACCCCGGGCAGGGTCATTCCTATGCACTCTGGACAACATTTCAGCCATCATTTGTTGGAGAGAATCATCATCCGCAACATCGTCCCATCCTTTTGTTACTGTAGTCACTCGTCTTTTCACCACTCCTGTTGCCGATCGGAGCCATCCACAAACAGGTAGATGTCCTACCAATTTACCACAGATAGAAAACACAGTACGTCTTGTTAATACATTGGGTAACTTTGAAAGTGGGCTCCCTCGCTTCCATCGCAACGTATTGCCCTCCTCCCAGACCTCGAGGCCTAACACGGGCACTCCATCCTTTAGGCGCTTAGGGTCTTTGCTTATTAACCCAAACGCTTTCAGTTTTATTCGAACTGCATCCGCAGACATTATGTCCTCATTAACATAGATGTCATCTATGTAGGCTGAAGCAGCTTTTGCTGTGGTTTCATCCTGCATCAAAACAGTTTTAATAATGGTTGTCATAATCAAGGGTGCTACGTTTAGGCCAAAACCCAAACGTGTCAAACAATATAGTTTTCCCTTGAGTAGTACTGTCTGAAACGGCCATAATGACTCATGGACACGTATCTGCAGGTAGGTCCTCTTTAGATCCAGAAGTGCTACATTGCTCCCTTTTTGACGCCACTCTCTCAGTTTAGCAGCGCACACATCTGCGTTTCCGGTAAACGCATCAACATGCCGATTCAACTCTCGGTAATCCATTACGGGACAAATTTTTTCTTTGGTAGGTTGTTCAACAGCCATGAGCGGAATTAATCCCTTGGGTGGTCCCAGACGTTCCTGTGGGTATGGTATTAACCAACCGTTGTCAATCCACATCTGAAGTTCTTCTTCATATGCGGCCCTATTCTTGGTAGAAACTGCATACTCTGGAATCGTGTTGCACAGCCGATCTGGTTCCTGGCCCATGGCCCATTTCCACTTTGCAGTCCACACCCTTTCGTTGTCATCAAATGTAGCACAGAAGTCCTTTTCTTCAATCGACATGGCTGCACAGACGTCTTTCCCTTCTCCAAGCCTGATACCTCTAGCTGCTGTGATTGTAACGCCTCCTAGTGCTTGTATTGCATCAATTCCAAGCAACATGTCGTAGCCAAGGGGTTTCTCCTGCATCACCAGAACGTCAACTTTAGCTGTGTCACCCTTCTCAGTACAGATTGTGACTGTCCCTTCACCACAACATACCCGTGATAAGCCATTGATGGTCATAACGCCAACTGGGTTCCTCCGCCACACCGGACAGCAATGGGCACTAACTATAGACTGGGAACACCCCGTGTCTATAAGTGCTGAACACTGCACATCATCAAGTTTACCGCTAATGACAGGCAATCCTGTGTTTATTGGTTGGCAGGGGGCAAGGGTAGCGATAGTACCTTGCCCCCAACTTCGTTTCCCGAACAGTTGCGAGATATGTGCCCAAACTTATTGCAGCGATAGCATTGCAATGGTCTCTTTGATTGTGGATATACACCTCTCCTATCACTCCGGCACTCTTTAGCAAAATGATTGGCCTCCCCACATTTATAGCACACTGGGGTGGCATGCTTATTACTATCTGGAAGAGAGTCCACATTGCCTCCATGTCGAAAACGAGCTGCTGCTGCTGCAATTGGTTCCTGTTCCTTACAGATGTTTCGAGCTCGGGCCAATAACTCATCAGTTGACAATTCATCGATTCTTGATGATGCCCGCAACAGTTTACTGACCTCCTCGGGTAGACCTACCAAAAAATCACAGCTTAATATTTTATCGTTGACCCCACCAAATGGTACAGATAATTTTCGCAGGTCGGCTAGGTACACGTCGACTGTTTCCTTGGGTTGAAGTGTTCGGCTCGTGAACTGTTGCCACGCAACAAATGGATCTGTACCAAACGCTGTATACAGGCTCTGCTTGATTTCATCCCAGTCTGGTTCATCCCCGAGTTGTTGGTAGACTGCATAGGCCCCTCCGGTTAGCCTCAAAGGGATAACTGTGGCTAGTTCTTTAATTTTGCACAGTTTACAGATTTTCTCTGCCTTTTCAATCCATTCGACGACAGCCGGTCCAATGGTAGATCCGTTGAACTCGGGTATTAAGCGAATGTCGAATCTGTCCATTGTTAGTCACCGCATACCAAGCGCTGAAATAGCTTATGACCAACACAAAGTCAAGTATCTGCAGAATGTATTCTTGGTTCCTCCTCTTCTCTTTTCTCTCTCCCAACAATCGAGCACAGCATATAATAACAAAACTCTAAAGCACGTCTGACAGCACTGACTTCTGCCAACAGTCTCCCTCTCCTCTTAACAACACAGGCTTTTTATATGGCAAAATCGTTCACCTCTATTTGCATATTCTTCTAACTCACGTGATCACTACTCTATAAATACGAGTCTTGACCGTTTCTTTTCTTTCTTTTTATTTATTTTCGGTGACCGACCCGCACGTGGTCTATCCAGGTAAGTCACGCATTTCTCCACAAATTTCATTAAAATTTGTTAATTTCTTGTTTTTAGTGAATTTTTAAGTAAAGGGAGGGGGTCAAAATGTTTATACATTTTTAGCATCGGCTATTCATTTTGCACGTACCTAGAAAATTAAAAGAAAGTATTTACGTGACTAAAATAGGAATTTATTCCTAAAAAATGTCGTTCGATCATTTTAACTGGCTAAAGCGAACAATTTGGTGCAAGTGAAGAGTTCAACCTAATATTTAAAAAATAAAAATAATACAGAAAAGTCATTGATGCAACGGAACAAAAATGTCATTTTCCAAAAGTATGTAAATTGATCAAGTTTATTTTAAACTAAGAAAATAACATTTTATAAAGAATTGAGAATGTTGTGCTTTAATTTACCATATTTACTAAATAAAGAGAGACAGCTCAATTCAAACTATCGAGATCACAATCAGTCTTGTAATGACTACGGTTTATTATTAAAGCAGATCCAGTGAGTTTTATAAATGAGATTTAAAAAAGGTAAATTTTTAAGCATTTGAAAATTAATCTTTCTGCTATATTGTACTATCTGCAGAAGTGATACTCGACTGTACAACACATAAAGTAGACACAAGGCAAAAAGTAACGGCAATAGCAAAGAATGATGACACAGATGTTCGGTTTAAGACGATAGCGTATTGTATTTTATTGTTACCAAGAAAAAAAGGAAAAATGTCTGGTAATAAATTCAGGATCAACTGAAGCAAGAAAAAGCGTCTCACGGAGTGGAAGTTATTGCATCCCGAAGATAGAGTGACGTGCCTCAGTTTAATCGAAGTCATATAGATGGGGCCTGGCGCTGGTAGTTGGTAGTCAGACATCAATGCACTGGAACGGGTAGCTGGAAGCCAGTGAGCATTGGAAGCAGGTACCTGAATGTCAGTGAGCACTGGTACAGATAGCTGGAAGTTAGTGGGCACCAGGACAGGTAGTCGGACGTCAGGGGGCACTGGTAACAGGTAGTCGAGCGTCAGTGGGAACTGGAACAGGTAGCTGAACGTTAGTGAGCCAATCAGAAACCAGAATTACTCCATAAATATTAAACCTTTCTGTAGCAATTTCGGATTTGTTTTCTTCGTGTCAACACGGAAAAATCTTTTGCTCTGTGGATTCCAATGCGAAAACTGTCTACTGCGAACCAGTACCCTCCCAGGACTTGTGTAAAACAATGAACCATCGGAAACTATTCTGTCTACTGCGAACCCTCCCCCCCACAGGATTTGTGTAGAACAACGAACCATCGGAAACTGTTCTGAAACTAAACATGGCTTACACTTCTAGAGGTTATGGACCCAACATGCATTTTTATTTCGATGGATTCGAATCAAAATTCGAATTGTGGCAAGTGAAATTTTTTAGGATATCTACGAATTCAAAAGCTACACAAAGTACTTCAAACAAAACCTGAAAACAAAAACGACCCCGACTTCATTGAAAAGAACGCAACTGTCTTTGTGGAATTAATACGGATGACCAAAAATTAATTAGATGACCAAAGTCTATCACTGGTAATGAGAGAAGCCCTGGACGATGGCTGGAAAGTATTGAACATATTAAGAGAGCATTATGTATCGAAAGGAAACCCCAAAATTATTTCTTTATATACTGAACTGACCTCTCTAAAACGAATGGAAACTAAAACAATTACAGATTATGTTATGAGAGCCGAAATTACTTCAAATTCTTTACAAATGTCTGGTGAAGTTATAAGCGACAGTCTGTTAATTTCCATGGTCCTCAAAGGATTACCGAGTGATTTCAAGCCATTTATCACCCAGAAAGAAAGACCCATGACCTTTACTCAATTCAAAGTAGCACTCAGAAGTTACGAGGAAACTGAAAAAATGATTACAGAAAAAAAAACGAATCTACAAATATCATGATATTTAAAAATGCACACATAAAAACACCAAAATTAAATTATACCCATGCCGGGAATCAAAACCGCAACTTAGCCAAAAACAATTTTTCTCCTAAGAAAAGTACAAAAATTATTTGCTATAATTGTGGACGACCTAATCATAAAAGTTTCCAATGTAGATACAAGACTCAAAATGGCGACTCCATTAAAAATGTGGAGAGCTCCGATAGCGAACATACATTCTTATTTTCATGTACATTTAATGCTTCAACAAACAATATTTTTCTTGTCGATTGTGGTGCAACGGCAGATGTGATTACAAAGGAATCTGATTTTATCAATTTTAATCCCAACTTTAAGCCTCAAAATAATTTTGTAGAACTTGCTGCCGGCAGTCGAGTAAATGATATCGTTTTGAAAAGAGGTGATGCTAAAATCTCGCTAAGGAACAATAAAGGTGAACTATGTTTCTTGTATTCTAGAAAACGCTCTTCTAATCCCGAACATATTGCACAAAATATATTTTCTGTACAAGCTGCCATTAAACAAGGTGCAAATATAAACTTTAGCCCCAATAAATCAAAACTGATGTACCCGAATGGAACTGTATTCGGCATTAAAGAAAACGGAAGACTATATTATTTAAATAACGTAGTCCCATCGAAAACACCTGCCATGATTTACAGACATTGGCATAAAATTCTTGGGCACTGCATTATTCCTGGTTGGTTGGTTGGTTGGTTGGTTGTTTCTGTTTTACGGCATATCAACCCTTTTCGGGTTATTTAATGCTGAATCCAAAGATTTTGAACAAAAATTTGTTTAATAGAATATATTTGTTGTTTTTACGTCGGTTTCTATTTAACCCATAGTTGAGACCCTAACTCCGGGTCAGAGTGGACCTGGGAGCAATGGCAATTAAAGGGTGGCTCCACACTCCCCAAAGCCCACAAGCTGGGGCCTCACCACTGGATATAGTTTAAGGTCATATCCAGGACGCCCATTGAGGGACTTTTACCCTCTGCAGGGGGGCAGTCAGCGTATTCTAATGCCCCACCGACAGGTCCGCATTATTCCTGATATCAAAAGGTTGCCGACTATAGTTGATGGAATGAAAATAAAAACATCAAAAAACTTCAACTGCGACGTCTGTACGCAGGGAAAAATGACAAACTATCAAAACAAGATACCAGTCAAGAAGGCCAAGAAAATCGTATCACTGGTGCATTGTGACTTAAACGGCTCCGTGGAACCGATGACCAGAAAACATTATAGATATGTGTTGAATTTTGTAGATGACCATTTAGGTTTAATAATGGTTTACTTTTTAAAGAACAAATCTGATACCTTGCTAGCAACTAAAAATACTTAGCCGACATGACTCCCTACGGTGAAGTAAAGTGTATTCGCTCTGACAACGGTAGAGAATTCACTAATAAAGACTTTGAACTGTTATTAATTAACCATCGCATCAAGCCTAAATTATTAAAACAAATGAAGACAATGAAGATGATGGGGACAAGAGTATCAATGATGATGATGATGATGATGATGTCGAAAGATACCCCCCAAAAATAGAAAACGGCCGATTTTTTTGTGGTCGTCAATATGGAAGATTATCAAATCGACTATTGTTATTCCATGGAAAATACGTCAAAAAGCTTTAATGAAGCAATAACTTCAGAACATTGTGATGAATGGAAAATAGCCATGAAAAAAGAAATAAATGCTGTGATTGAAAATAATACCTATACGGTAGTACCTATCCCAAAAGATAAACACGTTATTTTTTCAAGATGGGTCTTTACAAAAAAGATTACAGCATCAGGCGTTCAGCAGTACAAACTAGATTTGTTGCAAAAGGATACTCTCAAATTTACGGTATAGAGTATTTTCTACGTTTTCACCGACCATAAATATAACTACAACCAGAATTTTATTGCATGACCTAAACATCCATCAAATGGACGTAAAAATGCTTATTTGAATGCCCTAATAGACTGTGAAATTTATATTACCTCTCCAGAGGGATTTATAATGAAAAATAAAAATAGCTTGTGGCGACTTAACAAGTCATTGTACGGTCCAATCAGAATGCTCAGTGCAGGAATACAGTATTTCATGATTATATTATTAAACAACAATTTAAACAATACGCTGCAGACCTCTGTTTATATACCCAACACTAAGACAACAAACTACTGACTTTGGTTTTATGGGTCGAGGATATTTTAATCGCATCAAATTGTTATATAATGTTGACCGATGTTAAGAACAAATTAAGTAAAAGATTCAAAATGACCGATCTTGGCAAAATATCCTTGTTTTTGAGGATAGAATTTACTCAAAGGAAAGAACTTATTACAATGAATCAATCGAGATACATTGACAACATACAATTAAAATTTGGAATGGGGGAGTGCAAAAAACGCTATACACCGATCGAAAATGATATTAATAAACATACACACAGAATTTGAAATAATAGACGATAAATTATGCCTAGAAATCATAGGAATGACTGCGACGAGACCTGATATATGCTTTACAGTAACAAAACTGTCACAAAAATTATCACGACCGACAATGAAGGATTTAAACAGAGCTAAACAAGTCCTTGGTTATTTAAAAGGAACTAAAGAACAGAAGTCAGTATTTAGAAAGTAAAAAAATCCCCTAAAATTAGAAGGATTTTCAGATTCAGATTGGGAAACGACGTAGATCGAAAAAGTATATCTGGATATTGTTTCAGACTATCAGAAAATAGGCCTATTATTTCATGAAAATCTAAAAAGCAACAGATTGTATCTTTCTCTAGGTATGAAGCAGAATTTATTGCGATCACACACACGACCCAGGAAGCTCTGTACCTTAAAAATATCCTAAAGACTATTTTAGAGCCAGAATTAACTAAAACCCCTGTAGTAATTAATTGTGATAATCAAGCCATTATAGTTTTAGCACAGAACACCATAATCAACCAAAGATCTAAGCATATAGATATAAAATACCATTTCATAAAAAACGAGGTAAAAAAGGAATCCTTTATTTTGAATTGCATATCATCGGAACAAAATATCGCTGAGGTATTCACGAAACCTGCAACAAGAATAAAGTTAAAGCGGTTTGCTTCAAAAATTGGTGGGGGATTTGACTTTGAATAATTTTTCACAATTTCTATTTATTGAAAAAAAAAGTCCTGTGCAAGACGTTAAACTGCATCCATTTCGTTTGTATTAACATTATAACCTACTAATGCGTAACTAATACTTTTATTGAAATTTTTTAAAAAAGTAACTTTTTTTTAAAACATTTTATTTGCAAATTTTCTTTTTGACAAATACTTTTTACATGCTTATTTTAAGGCGCCATAAATTACGATTGACTTTTATTTTATGCACATTAGTTTTCTTTCTTATTTATCAAAAATGTCCTATTTTTTTGCATTGTTTTAATAAACAAATAAAAAAAACTCTTTTTAAACAGGTACATATTGCATGTATATTTATATGTGTATTCATTTATATGTACATGTGTATGCATTTTTGAACAAAGTTGCATGATCAAATTTAAGAAATGGCTTCCTTTTTTTCACATGCCCACCTTTTTTAAGGTGAAAAGTAAAAATTTCTTTTATTTCTCTTTTATGTTGTTGCGGACCAGGATATAAATATCCTAACTCGCCACAAAAGAAAAAAAATGAAACGAATGGAATGAAGGAAACAAAACTCAATTGCTGGATAAAATAAACATGTCGTTTATTTTCTGTTGAAAATAAAGGGTTTAGGTGTAACACGTGTTCATTCAGGTGTTGACGACTACATGTGTGGAAAAGAAAGAATGAAGTTGAGGATGAGAAATAGTCGTCCCGCTTGTAGAAAGGGAAATAGAAAGGGAATGTTGGCCTCAGCAAAAACGTGCGTTCATGATAGCAGTCGTCCATGTGGAAAAATCTTCAAGCCAAAAGCTATGGACGGCAAACTTGCCTGGTTGACAAATCCAGGCAAAAAGGGAAGAAAGAGAAAGTTGAAAGGTTGTGTTGACTTTTATATCGGGGTGAGTGTTCTGACTGCGCATGTCTAGAATTCCTTTCAGGGGAAGTGACGTTTGCCATATGTGCGTATACATGTGTGTACATTAGCGTGTGTGTGTATGCACATGAATGAGAGTGTATATACATGAACGTTAATATATGTACGTGTCTGTGCGTATGTGCATGCGTACATGTGGATGTGTGTTTGAGGATGTGTATATGCGTGCGTGTGTGCGTATGTGCGTGTGTACATGTGGGTGTGTATATGTGAGGAAAAACATGTTCGAACAATGTACACATAGATGTATATTTTAACATTTGAACAAAATTCAAAATAGTGTCATTTTACATGCTAAAATTTTAAGATCCAAATGATTTCTAATTTTGTTATACATAATTGAAGTTGAAAATATATTTATTTTTGAGCAGAATCAACCAAATGGACTCCCCCATTATAAAATATAGTGGGGATGTTACGATATTTTTTAGTATAATGGGGTGGTTATTTAAATTGCTGCCCACATCAGCGATATTTGGCACAAGGCCAGGAAAGTGGGGATCTAAAGCATCTCCCCTAAAGGAAGGAGGTAAATTCAAATAAAAATGTTAATAGCATATAGATAAATTTGATGAATGATATTTTCTTTTTTCTTTTCAAGATTTTCTAGGTGTCACATGTGAAATTGAAAAGGACCTTTGTAAGCAAAAACCTTGCAAAGACACTGAAGATTGCATAAACAAGAACGATGGATATACTTGTAAGGAGAAAAACGCAGGTATCATCTCTTACATTTCAAATATTCATATGAGCTAGATTGAAGAAATAAGGTATCATCACTTGGTTTTACTGGTGACTGTCCATTAGGTCCGATGATGGCGTTTTGCATCTCATCTATGAACACGGACGTGGCTCTGCAACCCCAGCCTAGAGGCACATAATCTTGAACAGTGTGAACATCGAAAGTTAATTATTGAGATCACTGCTTAGGCTGTTATGCCGTGTCTCCCTCTGGCAGCAGTGAGTTTCTGGTATCGAACCTCTTCAAAGTTGGCAGCAGCTTTTTGAACTGAACCTCACCATTTTAGTCTGTCTATGGCATATCTCTCCAGCTATTTTGGTTTGATGTGTCACCACTGGAGATTGGCTTTAATCCACCTTGGTTTCTTTTGCCAGCCTGGAGCTCCTTGTACATTAAGCATCTTGGCATTTGACACTCCTCCATTCGAATCACATGTCAAACCCATCGAACTTCACCTTGATGGTGGTGGCCTCTATGCTGCTGGACGTGGTGGCCTCTATGCTGCTGAACTTGGTTAAGGACCTCCAGATTGGTGTTGTGATCCTCCCACCTGATTCCCAGGATGGAGCGGGGAGTTTTCATATGGAAGAGTTTCAGTTTCTTGATATTCCTAGGATACAGTGTCCACATATCACAACCATGGAGGGGGGACAAAAGAACCACATGATTGTAGACCTTCAGTTTCATAGATAGACAGATGTTGTGTTCACTGAGCACTCGATTGCAGAGTCTTGCCTTGATGATTCTAGAGTTAATTTTTCTGTCCAAGGAGCCATCACAGGATATGGTGCTCCCCAGACATTTGAAATGTTCCACATTGGCAAATGGTGTATCATCAATGGTGATGGTAGAGGGAGGAGATTGGGAGTATGGTGCAGTTTAGTGGAGAACCTCTGATTTTTCAAGACTGATTCTCAGGCTGAAGAGCTTAACAACATGGAACAATCTGCATGTGAAAAAGACGATGAAGAGGACAAGAGCTAGTATGCAGCTCTGCTTCACACCGTTGCTTATCTCTATTGGAGAGAACCTGGCCAGTCATAGAAGAGCCTGATCATTGACAGATTTGGAGGACACCCGATGCGCTCATCTCTTACATTTCAAATATCTATATGAGCGAGACAGAAGAAATCACGTATCATCTCTCACATGTCAAATATTTAAATGCATTAGATTGGAGGAAACAGGTATCATGACTGATAAAAAATATCATACGTTTTAGAAAGAAAAAAACAGGTATAATTTCTTACATGTTGTTTTTCGTATTGTTTGGATTGTTCAGGTTACTGTTCTATTCTTGAATGTCATTTTCACAATGTTTTGGTCGATGTACCCTCCGATCTTCTTCAAGTGTATCTAATCGAACTTGGGAATACTTCTGTCAAACTAGAAAATCTACATGGAATTTCAAACAGAACTCTATTTAATGTACAGCGGTAGATTGCTATCGTTTCGTCAGCCATGCTTAGAGATCCTAAAAATTTCATAATTGTATATTTCGATCGCCAACACTGAGGATTGAATCTTGAATCCGAGTACAAGATGAGAACAGTAATCTGAAAAATCCAAATAATATGAATAACCAATTCTCATATAAAAAATGTAGAAATGTAAGTGTTCTTTTTGTTGTTAGTTTTATTTTCTTGGTGTATGGAGTTGAACTGTTTATGAAATCAGTGTAAGGATACAAAATTAAAAATCTGTTTTACTTTTCAGCATTGATTTAAAATAATTTAAAATAAAAAAAAAACATAAAAATTCCATTTTTGATAATAAAAAAATTTCAATTTGACTAAACAAAAGAATTTTGCATTTTTTTTCATATTTTCATTCATTTTTTTCTTATTGGTTGTGAAAAAAATTCAATTATTTTAAATACATTATTCAGTCGGTTAAGTATGGAAAATATTAAACTGTTTAACAAACATGTGAAAATTATTTTATACGCAAGCATACTTACATAAATACGGATAACTTGCTTTATTTCATATATAAAAGACAGTTGTCTGTGTGTATGTGTGTTTGAATATCCAGCTAAAAGATTAATTATTTGAGGGTCGACTTGACTAGGTTTCATCAGAGGAGTCGATTTTTCAGTGTTATTTTGTACAAATTTAGAAAAATGCCGACTCATTATTCGAAGAATCTGTTATACAAAGGACAGTTGTCTGTGTGTGTAGGTCCAGCTAGAAAGAAATGGGCTGGTGGAAAAGAAAAGAGAGTTAGAGAGAGGATAGAGAATCAGTACAGAGATGGAAGTTTTTTATAAAAAACGCCGGGTAGCTCTGCTAGTATATATGCATAAGTGTAATAAACATCATTGTAAAACTGATATTCTTTGAAATTCTCTTTCAGATTATTTTTCTTCCATGTCTGCGTCTAAGATTTGTACAACCGTTCCTTGCCCTGAAATGAAAAAAATATCAGAATGTCAATCTTGTAACAGTAAGTTCATTTTAATCATTCGGACTTTGTTATCATATATATATATATATATATATATATATATATATATATATATATATATATATATATATATATATATATATATTAGCCAGGCCCCAAACCAAGAAACTCTCACTCCCATCTCGGATGGTGTTTCTTCTTGATCATTAAGATTGTTGTCCCGGTTTCAAATAAAATTGTTTCAATAATTCCAATACCAATTACTACACTACCTCCAAAAGAAGAGGTAATACCTAAGATGATGATCTCATGACAATAGAACAGATACTACACTATCTTCCTTCACAAAACAGAAGTATCATGTTCATTAATTTATTTATTGCAGACTATTTTCCTCATCTGTCTTAGTTGTTATTTCATGACGTTTTGGCCAGCTATTACCTCTGGCCTTCATCAGGTGGTAACCGTGACGGGATAGGATCTCCGAATCTCCTAATTGCATCCTCAGCAATTACTGCCATCCATAGTTGTTGTCGTCTCACCACGTTTTGGCCAAGTAAGCCTCTGGCCTGTTTTGGGAAGGATTGAAACCGCTATCTTCAGACAATTCTTACCTTGAACCATAGAGATTCAATGTCTCTATTCACTGCACCAGGGGCCTGAATTAAATAATATATTTATCGTGTTCATGTTTGATGATATGCTGGGTTCAAGTTAATGTCATTCACAGAGTATTTTCTATTTTCTAAGTTTCAACGTTTGATAAAATATCATTTGAAAATTTTTTCCATCCATCAAACCTAAAATTTTTTCCATCCATCAAATTTAAAAAGCCGATATTCTGAACATCACAAAGTTTCATTGGATGTCCTGCCGGCTTAAGGCGTTTCCCTGATAGTTGCGATAGAGAGGCACTCATAAAGCTAAGTGAAATCCTAATGGTCTCTGGTGTAGCACGTCATTAACAAACCATGACAGTTAAGAGAGTGCCGCACATGGTGGGGTCAATCACTCTACTCGTATGTATGATAATTGGTTAGAATACAAATCTGTTGAGAAGACTGGCATATTTTGATCTCTTACAGTTCTCTGTTAATGCTGCTACATGTCCAGAGTTTGTTGCTGATTCCATCACTGACGAGGGCGCAAAAATATCAGTAAAAGTCGTGTATCATATTAGTGATTTGCCTTTTGATCTTCATTTTTGTGTGTCTTTGAAACATGTGGTCGTATCAAATAGTTGGGTCAGTTTCTTTTCCATCTGGTCGTTGCAACTTTTGGTCGATCCATTCCTGATCTCAAGTGTTTTCCACTGGAGCCAGGATGTTTCCGAACAGGAGGGTCTCAGAAAAAGTAATTCCCATGTCAGTAGGAAAGGGATCATTCTCTAGCCGTCTGGTTAACAACTGTAGTATTGTCTCTACTTGAAATGTTGTCAGGAGTTCAACAAGGCTGAGGATGTGGTTGGACTATTGGTTCACGTCCATGAAAGAGACGACGTTCATCACTGATGTAAGATAACGTGCACTTCCCACTTGACAATTCTGGGCTTCCTTCACTTCCAGGTTTTATTTCTCTTCTGGCCATATCGTTGTCCTCCTCAATGGTGGCTGGTCAGAGGAGGTGGGTGTCGCATGGATTTACAAGTATATAAAAAAATTTCAAATAAACACAAACTCCTACTCTTATTCTCCAAATATCAGTTGCACTCTGTGGCTGTGTTCATCAGTTGTCATCAGCTCATTTGGATCTACTCTGCCTTCTACTATTTCCAACTGGCAACGGTTCTCAACTCCAAAAACTGCTCTCAACTGTCGCAAACCCAAGACTGTTCACAATATTCTTGATATTCATAAATGATTTCCCTGAGATTGGTACATTTGCTAACGACACCCCATTCTATAACAGGCATGAGGGAAAAACGAATGAACACTTCGTTCAAACTCCTCGGCTTAATGTTCACAGGGAACATGAGTTGGAACAAATACATCGAGACTATTGCCAAGGTTGCTGCAAAGAAGGTCGGCTCTTTCTACTCTGCTAGAAAGTTACTTACACCTGAAAGTATCCTGCACCTCTACAAGGCCACCATTCGCCCATGTATGGAGTATTGTTGTCACATTTTGGCTTATGCATCTGCTACTAGTCTCTCTTTCCTGGACAGGGTTCAAAAGAGAGTCGCCAACCTGATAAGTCCTGAACTGTCATCTAAGTTTCAACCTCTGTCCCATCGACGAAATGTTCCACCCCTCTGCCTGTTTTACAAGTATTTTAATGGTGGATGCTCCAGTGAGCTACAAGCATGTGTACCCCCTCAACATAAATACCCCCGACAAACCTAACAAGCAGCAAAGTCCCACCCTTACTCAGTAGAGATCTCTAGATGTAAGAAAGCCTTATACTCTAATAGTTTCTTCCCCAGAACTGCTGGACTTTGGAATTCCCTTCCAGGTTCTTGCTTCCCTACCTGTATTGACATGCAAAAGTTCAAATATAATGCGAATAGACATCTTGCTGCTTGACTCCCTACATAGTACCTGGAAATTAAGTCCCTGATAGTAGCCCCCTACATCAAAGTGGCACTGTGCCTTGTTTGGGGTGAAAATGTAATTTAAAAAAAAATTGTCATAAAACTCATTGACCTTTATATCCAATCTTTTGTTTCGGTCATCTGCCACACTTTGATTAATAATCCTATGTCAGCTTCCTTTTGTGTGCGTTGACGCTCTGAACGCTAAGGTCCTCCTCTGTGTCTTCCATCGTGGTCATCAGTTGCCCTCAGCACATTTGGATTTACTCTGAGCCACGATCTGCCTTCTGTGTCCAACTGGCAAACTATCCTCAACTCCAAAAACTGATCTCAATTGTTGCAAACCCAAGACTGTGCACAACTGCCCCTAATTGTCGTAACCCTTATTGACCTTTATTCGATCTTTTGTTTCGGTTATCTGACACACTTTGATTAATAATCCTATGTCAGCTTCCTTTTTAGTGTGTTGATGAATTACTTTCTCTCCATTGTTCTGCTGATAAATGTATTATCTCTTTTTTACTTCTTAACAGTTGAGGGTGGAGACAATGTCGATAGTAAGAACTTTTGTGATTACTACTCGACTTACAACTTCCTATTTGATTATTTGATTATGTTGATCATTGCCGGCTGTTGAACTTCTTGATTAGAGTCAGCGATACACTGTAAATACATTTGAGAACGAAAATAATTTATTAGAGTTTTGAATTTTCTGAAAACTCTACAAAAGTGAGACGTTTCGACCTCTAAATGTAAGGCTAGAGGAACACACAAAAAAACATAATACATAGAGAAATTGAAAAATTAGGCATGGCAGACCACATATGAAAAGAAAAGGGCATCCACCTCCCATTGTGGGATGAAGTAAAAATCATAGATAGAGAAGATCGGTGGGTTATAACAATCTTTTAAATCGCCCCAGCATTTAACTTAATAGTACATGAGAACCGTTAATTACAAATTCACATTAACCAAGATTAAGTATAACTAGAAAAACATAATTTAATAAGTTTAAAGCGTACAACATATAGGAGCTTTATTATAAATTTATGGCTAATCACATACATTAACAACCCAGGAGGTTTAAGGACAAGAACATTACATATTTAGTTTTTTTTACACCTCCTCCTTTAGAAATCGCCTACGTTTTCTTCTTTACCTCTTTTCTTTTATTAGAAATGCCCATTACTCTTGGGGGGGGGGAGCAATCCTTAATAGTCACCCCATTTTTCTTTCAGATTTACCTCCCTTTACTATGTCTGTTTTTTTTTTCTTCTCATCTGTAAATAACGATTTTCTTCCTCCATTTCTTTCCCCTTTTTTTTTGCTGCCCCCCTTTTTTATCTCCTATCAGTCATAATGATAACATATTAAAAAAAACAACAAAAAACAAACAAAAAATCAAACAAAAAAACTAAAAACTAAATCAGATTACAAAAGTAAATAACACATGATTGACCATACTGAAACCAGCAACCTCTTAGTTTCGTAAATATTATTTTTCTTAGAACTTACAATTGGTTGATGGATTTAATTAAAATTTTAATCATAAGTAAGAAATTATACCCTCTAGGGTTCTATGATAATTAAACTATCTTTATAATTCGTTGGTTGGTTGGTTGTTTTTGTTTTACGGCATATCAACCCTGTAGTGAAAAACGAAGAGCCGAATACCTTTGTAAAGGTTTTATTCACAAAAGAAAGCAAGTCACAAATAGCGTTAATTACGCAGCAGTTATAGTTAACGGAAAAGTTCATTCAAGGGATGAGGGGTTAGGGATATTACACTTTCCCCTTCAATTTTTTTTTTTCGTTATTATTTTATTTTATTTTTTTTTCTAACTTTTTTTTTTTTTTTTTTTGCCTATAATTTAAACTTTTTTTTTTTCGTGCCTTACTTAGTAATGAAGTCCTTGTATTTCTCAGGAAATTTCAGTATTCTGCCAGATCTACGCAGCGGCTCGGTTGGCATTTCGCTCTTAACTGGTTCCCCACGGGTGTTTTCTTCTATATCTTCAGGATATTGTATACATTCGTTTTCACTCCCTGGCTTACTCACAGGTGGCATGCAACCATTCTCTAACGTGTTGTCTCCATTAATTGTGTTGGGAGCCAAATCTCTGACGTTGACGGTAGTTTCGATGCCTGAAGGTAGTCGTACTTGGGCATAATGAGGGTTGATCTGCAGTAACGTCGCAGGTGTAACCGGGGGGTCATTTTTACTCGACCTAATATGATCTCTGACGTATACTTGGCCTGGTTTTGCCCACAGGGGGCTAGAAGTACCAGAAGTGGATTTACGGATGTACTTAAATAGTCTATCATGAGGGGTCGCATTCGTAGCTGTGCAGAGCAATGATCGAATAGAATGTAGAGCATCAGGTAGAATATTTTCCCAGCAGGATAGTCTCATTTTACGAGAATGTAAGGTTACTTGTATGGCCTTCCATAGTGTGCCGTTTAGTTTCTCAATTTGACCATTGCCTTCCGGGTGATATCTACTCGTTTTCGAAGTCGCAATGCCTTTCCAATGTAAGTAATTGGTCGTTTCTTCCGACAGAAAATCAGTCGCTCTATCTGTGTGAATCATATCGGGCATACCAAATATCGCAAATAGTTGATTCAGGCATTGTGTGATCGTTGAGCTTGTCATATCTTTGCACGGAAATGCAAAAGGAAAACGCGAGTATTCGTCGATTATCATAAGTAGGTATTTGTTACCATGTGTGGACGTAGGCAGTGGTCCCTTGAAATCCATGTTTAATCGCTGAAATGGGACTATTGCTTTTATGAGAGTTCCCTTGTTACCGGTGAAGAATTTGGGTTTTAAATACTGGCAAGACGAGCACGAATTAGTTACTCCTTTTATTTGATCGAGGGAGAAAGGAAAGTTTCTTTCTTTGCAAAAATAATGCCTGGATGGCATAATTTACAGTGTAGGTCCCGAATATCTTGTAAGGAATAAGTGAGAGCTGATATTCGGGAAAACGTATCAGCGACAATATTTTCTCTACCAGGACGGTAGACGATGCTAAACTTAAATTGTGACAGTTCAATGCGGCAACGGCATATTTTGTCATTTTTTATTTTTGATTTCCTGGTATTATCAAACATGAAGCTAATACTTTTTTGGTCCGTAATTACAGTAAAGTATTTACCACGGAGAAAATGCCGCCACTTACGTAGTGCTTCAACAATAGCAGCTGCTTCTTTTTCTACCGCGTGATGTTTCGTTTCACTAGGGCTTAGTCTTCTGGAATAGAATGCAACCGGACGATTCTCTTGATTAAGGGTAGCTGCAATACAGTTGTTACTAGCATCTGTTTCTACTATAAATTCTTTTTCTGGATCAACCGTTACCAGCATAGCATCTTTCAAGTCGTTTTTCAGCCTTATAAAAGAGTCCAACGCCACAGAAGATAACGGGAATTCTCTATTGTAGTTTAGTGCTAATATTTTCTGAAAAATTCTGGATAAATTTGCTGTAGTAGGAGAACATCCCAATAATCCGTCTTTGTGATTTTAGATTTAGAGGAGGTGGCATCTCAAGTAGAGGTTTAAGACGTTCGTAGTCGGGTGATATCTGGTTGTTTTTGATAGTGTACCCAAGTAATGTTATCGTTGAGACTGAAACGATGCTTTTTTTTATTAAGCGTGATGTTGTACTGTTTAGCAACCTCATAAAATCTTTGAAGATTATAGTCATGCTCTTTTTAGGTTTTTCCACATATAGTAACATTATCCACATAGACAAAAGTATCTACTAATTGCTCTTTGCTGACAATGCCGTCAATGGTCCTTTGGAAGGCGCTTACTCCATTAGTAACCCCGAACGGCAGGCGAGTAAACTGGTATAATTTACCATTCGCCTCGAATGCTGTAAATTTACGATTCTCCTTACTGATGGGGATTTGATGGTATGCTGATTTAAGATCAAGCGTAGTGAAAACATTATACCTGGATATTTCCTCAACAATCTTTGATATACTTGGTATCGGATAAGCGTCTAATTCAGTAAATTTGTTGATTGTGTCGCTATAATCAATCACCATTCTTTTTTTTTCGGTTTTTATTCGATGTTTCTAGAACTTGCGCTCGCCAAGGTGAAATTGAGGGTTCTATAACATTTTCCTCCAACAATTTTGCAGTCTCTGCTCTTATAAATTTGCTATCAGCAATTGTGTGGCGACGTGACTTGGTGCTGATTGGTGTTGTTTTCGTAGAGAGATGAGAAAATATTGGGGGAGGAGAAACATTCATGGATGGAAAAAAGGTATTCTTGGTGACTGCTCCGATAAGTTCTTCCTCCGGTCCATAGAATTTGAAAGTTACCATCTTGTATCTGCCGAGAATATCTTTTCCTATGATTAAGTCGACAAATAAATTTTTAATGACCTCCACTATTATGTTAGAGTGTACATTATTATTTAGAGAGATATCGACTTTAGTTTCTCCCACAATTTTCGCACACATTTTAGGGTCGGCTAATGATATTTCTTTGTGTTTGGGAATAATTTCGAGGTTCATTTTTTTTTTTGCAATATTGCCGTTAATGAAAGTCGCCACACTACCAGAATCTATCATGGCATTGACAGTGAATCTATTTATTTTACACTTAGTAAAAGTAATGTCTTTTTTTTCTTCCTAGACATGCGAGACTCGGGAAATCAGTGTCTTCATTTAACACCGCTGACACGGAAGATTTACAGACTTTGGCGCAGTGTCCTTTTTTCGAACACTTATTGCAGTTCGAGTCCCGTGCTGGACAAAGGCGACGCGGATGACGAGAATTCCCGCAGAAAAAACAAATTTCCTTCGGCCTCGTTTTTTTTTGTGTTGCAGCCAGACTCGTATTTTCTCCTGAAGCGATTATTGGAGCAGAAATCACACTCTCCTGGTTGTAACACGCAGAGTGTTTTTCTGCTTGTTCCAGAGATCTTGCCATCTCGTATGCTTCCCGAAAAGTTAGCGAGGATTTCTCGAGGAGTCGTTCCCGAATTGAGGAGGAGCAGATACCGCTAATAAAAGCCTGCCGCATATACTGGCTTTTATTTGTTTCAGCACTCACGGCTTGGAAGTTGCATGTCTTAGCGAGGTTTTCCAACTGTAGCCTGAAAGGATCCACTGTTTGCGCTGGTTGTTGTTTCATGGTAATAAGTTGGTGTCGGTTGTAAACGATATTAGTAGGCCTGATGTATGCCGCGTCCAGAGCTCTCATGGCAGATGCATAGTCGCTTGTGTCACGGATTATTTCGTATACATCAGCCGATATGCTATTTATCAAAGCATAGAAGTCAGTTTGGGTGTTTCCAGTTTCTTCAGTGCCGTTAACCGTATGTAAGTAATTCATAAACGTGAGTTTCCCGTGTTTGTACTTTTTTTCTGCATTGAAGGCTGTAGACTCGGTGTCGAATCGTTCGGGACGAAGTACTCGGTCCATTTCTTTTGTGAATAAAATTGTAGTGAAAAACGAAGAGCCGAATACCTTTGTAAAGGTTTTAGTCACAAAAGAAAACAAGGCACAAATAGCGTTAATTACGCAGCATTTATAGTTAACGGAAGAGTTCATTCAAGGGATGAGGGGTTAGGGATATTACAAACCCTTTTTGGGTTATTTAATGCCGAATCCAAAGATTTTGAAGAAAAATTTTTTAATAGAGTATATTTGTTGTTTTCACGTCGGTTTCTATTTAACCCATAGTTGGGATTCTAACAGGTACTACCCCTCCGGGTCAGAGTGGACCTGAGAGCAATGGTAATTAAACGGTGGCTCCACACTCCCCAAAGCCCACAAGCTTGGGCCTCACCACTGGATATAGTTTAAGGTCATATCCAGGACCCCCATTGAGGGACTTTTACCTTCTGCAGAGGGGCAGTCGGCGTATTCTAATGCCCCACCGACAGGGCCCTTTATAATTCGTGTAAACTTACTTCCAACTAGATCCAAAAATTGAGCTACCCTTTTTTTCCCTGCCAAAACAACTTTCACTCCTGACGAAGTTGTCAAACTCAGGAATCTTTTTGTTTAACTTGGGAATCTGCACGAAATTGCAAATAGAATGCAAGGATCCGTAGTGTAATGGATAAAGTACTAGGAAAAATTCAGTTGTAAGCAACACTCTTTTGGAGGTTGAAGATTCAATCCTCAGTGTGGGCGATATGAAGAATACAATTGCAAATTATTAAATTTCTACCCAGTCATGGCTGATGGACTAAATAAAGTGTTCCATTTGAAATTTTGTGAAGATTCTCGAGTTTGATAGAAAGATTTCAGAATTCGACAAGATACACCTGAAGAATGTCAGAGGTTACATCAGCCGAAATGCTGTGAAAATAGAAGTTAAGATGAGAACAGTAGGCTGAATAATTCAAATAATCCATGTTCCGGAATTCTTTTTCTTATTCAGATTAGAAAGATTCCTGAGCAGTGACAAGCTCAACTGCTTAAGTGTTTATCCCTTTTATTAGATTTTTAGTATAAAAAATGTTCTCCTTTTAAGGTATTCTTCATCATAAATAGTACACAGTCTCCTATGTTTAAAGTTTCGAGTTTTGCGTATAACTATTTTATTTTTCTTTAGTTCTTTCAGATCATCCATATCCACATGAGGTTATTCTATTGTTTTTATAATATGAAAATATCCTACATTGCATCTCCTAGGTATGCCAATGAGTGACATCATCACTATAATAAACAGGAATCAGGATAAGGAGTCTCCTTAGAAAATATCTCTCTTTATCCTTATCTTTGCCACTTCTAATCTCTATTTTTTCATCACTTCTTAATGATGCTGACAATCATGTTGGACATTATTTACTCACCAGGAGTTTTCACACAAGTCACCATCAGTGATTGCTCGATGACAATAACCAATGATAGTGCCTGGAGTTCGAGTTATAACAAATCTCTCTAGATTTAGAGAACTCGCCCCTTCTTTTGATAACCGTTGCAAATCAGTTTGCATGATCACACCAGCCGTTTACCATTGATGTGTCATTGGCAATAAACCTTCTCCAACGATCCAGTACTCTCTGCACTCTTCCAATAGAAATATAGTTTTTCTATTCATATTGACATTTTACGACATTGTGTTTATGCGTATGAGTGTTATTTGGGGGAGGGCAACTAGTGGCATATTTGGCACTTTTAGTTCTCCTGGATTCATGTTCTTTCTATTTCAACTTATGTGTGACTCATTAACGTTCGTAGTTTATTTAGGTTGGCTTCTGCATTCAATAATTTTCCGTAAGATTTTCGCTGTTTTTTTTCATCATTGTTGTGTGTTATATGTTCTAAAACTTCTCTTCGTTTCCGATGATTCCTAGTTTTTTTCCAAATTTTTTAGGAAAAAAGCTTATATGCTTTTTACCTCTATTTCCCTGAGTATTTTGTGATTTTTATTTTTCAGCACTCTCCGTTGCGTTTACATTTTTATAGATCGTTGTGTTCTGCCTTTCCTACACAGCTTTGGCTATTTTTCTCTTCTTTTTGGGTTAGTTCGTGGTATTTATTTACTATGTGATTTACTGTTTCATCTCTGTGTCCATAATGTCTACATTTACTATTTTCGGAATTTTTCTCTATTTTTATCTGTCTTTTTACCCCTACTCTCCATTATATGAGAGTAGGTCTGTAGCATCCTTTGGGCATAGTGCATTATGTATGGTCATTAATTTCCTAGTCTTCTGATGCATGTGCTTCAGTTCTTTTGTCCGACCCATAAAAGTCCCGAATATATTACTACAGTAACCGCTTAAGTATGTTACGTTGCGAAGAGGAGATTTTTTTTCTTGATTATTCTTATTGATATGGGTCTCTTATTTTTACATACGTGTATATATATGTACGCCGTCGTAATTGTCTGTCTATGTATGCTTATATGTGGCCATGGATGTGTTCATATCACTTCTAATGCGTGTGCATATGTATTGCAATATAAGTCACCAAGCATAACATCGATATTCTGGCATGGCTTTTTTTATTTTTCTAACAAGTGAACGAGGGAAACATCACATTGTGTCTAGCATCTTCTTCTTCTTCTTCTTCTTCTTCTTCGGCGCATCTTCGCATCTAACCGAGACGTCTGTTTTATCCAAAATCGCAAGCTAAACTCTTTTTGCATGTGAACAAAAAGATATATTTTCTCTCTTTTTTCATGCATCGTTTTTCTTTCACACGAACTCACTCACCCTCGGTTGTCACCGCCGACGCTAGCTACTGCGTTTGACATATGTCAACCGTAACTCCTTTAACTGTTTTTGCACTAACCAACCTGCCAGCAACTTACAATTTCCAACATGCCGGTGTAACCCAGGATATATTATATATCAGGTATTTACTTACATTTCTAGTTTATTTCTATTCTCTAAAGTAGATAACCATTTTTTTTCTGTTTTTCAGATTTAAATGAAAATTTCGATATTTTCTTTGCGTCGAGTGTTTCAGGAGGAGCGACTCTTTCACGCTATGCAACATTTGAAGAAAACGACTTTTCGGTTTGCATGAAAATCCTATTTTCCAACCAGATGAATTCTGATGGAATTTTCATCACTCTATTTAAAGAGAATTCAATGAAGTAAGTTTTTTTGTTTTGAAATCAATAAGAGATTCTGTCCGTTTGTTGATCTGTTACATTTCACTTTGACATTCTATTTTTATCGATAAACACACATTGAATGGACGCATCTTATCTTACTTAACATGCAGCTTAGGTGTCAGGGATTAAAGAGTATGTTACATGAAAAGGATTGTCCCCTTTTTCATGTAAGTAAAAATAAAGAGAATTAGTAAATGAAAATAAAATGAGAGAAAACGGGAATCGAACCCTGGAGATAAGTTTTAAAGAACAATAGGTTTTAAATGGAATGTCCAGTAAATTGTTGATTCTGATAAAATAAATAATAAATATAATTTTGGCTGGAAGCTATTCATTGTTAAAAAGAAAGAATGAATAATAAAAAAATGGGTTATATGAATTAGATATGTAGGTTGAATTCCTTTGTGAAAACAATAAAGGAAAAATGGGAAATCAGAATGTTTCGAAACGTGCAGGTCGCGCATGTTGATGGCACGTGAATTTTGGTCACGTTGGCCGGACATGCATAGATTTCTCAATATAGGAAGTGAGAGTTAGTTAGTTAGTGAAGAAGTCAGAAGGGAGGCCGAGAGTCAGGGTCAGGCGAGAGTCTAACCAGGGAAGAGAAGATTCAGTTCGAACCTTGGACTCTGGAAGCGAGAGGGTTTTAAACAGAAAAAGATGTAAAGAAAGAAACTTTGAATTCCTGAATGCAAAGCCATTAACCGGTCAATTGGAAGGAATAAATGATCATCATGTTTTTTATAACTGCCGTCTCCTGTGTCCATCATTACAACGAGAAAAGGTATTGTCAATTTATATATAAGAACCATTTGAAAATTATTATCTAAAAATATATGTTTAGAAAGTATATGTGTCATACTATTTATGTTATATAAACAGAGCCATTTCTTACAGAACTGTCAAAGCATAAATGCCAACCTCTCAATCTATCGGTCTATCTATCTAGATATGAAATCCCCTCTCAAAGTGTAATTATATGTACTCTCTCTCAATTATTAACTCTCACTCTCTCTCTCTTTATATACACCTCTTAATGTCTCCATATCTCACAACATGATCACACACATGAACCTCAAAGATCTCTTACTTCCATGAACACTCTTAAGACTCTTATCCTTCTTAACATGGAAACAAAAGAACATACATTCATCATTGTAATAATAACACTACATAACAAGTATTTCATTATTGGAATCACATACGTTCATAAATAATTTCTACATTCTCTCTATATATTTCATTTTCTCACTCAGACGCTCTCTCTTTCTGTCTTTCTCTCTCTCTCTCTCCCTCTCTCTCTCTCTCCATAGAGAGCTTGTCGCGGTGTCAGTCACCGCTTTCATTACTTTTGTAAACAAACACGCTGGTCGGCAGAGAGATACAAGACCGATACTCCTGGAAATACCGACAACCACGTGTGCTAAAAATAGCAACAACTTTTCTTCAACAATAAAGTAAAAAACACAAAACACAACGAATCAAAATAACAGACTTTTTATTTTTGGACAGAGAATAAAATATATAGAGACAATAGATATCCAGAACATTTTTGCCGGTAAGTAACCTGACCAAAAATTAATTATAATCATTCATTTGTTTAGGATACCGTCCCTTGTAGAATGAACGCCTTTTCATGAAATAAGAGAATTCACAGTAAATCTCCACTTTGGCCTGAAGTCAGTATTCTCACCCACTGTGGGAACAAGGGGCAGTCGCAGCAGTACCTAAACATCTCTTTTCAGGGTTAACTACCACAAACTAATAATGCGATTCAGACTCCACTACCTACTGCTGCCAAAAAAAAAAAGTTTGTTATTTTTTGTTGCGAAAAATTAACTTTTGTGTTTTTTCTTTATTGTTGAAGAGAAGTTGCCGCTGTTTTTAGCGTGCGTAGTCATGACGTATTTCCGGGAGTATCATCTCCTATCTGTCTCTGCCAATCAGGGTGTTTGTTTACAAAAATAATGAGAGCGGTGATTGACATCGTAATAACCTCAATTTTAATTTATTAAAGGACTCCTTAACTATAATATTTTTCAAATAAATATTAATAATTATTTTTATACTTACGGGCACTAGTGTTTCATGCTTATGAAATCACCAATGTAGGGAGTGATAATTACTGTTGGTTGGAAGATTCGAAATATATATATAAAACCACCACATAATCCTTTATAGAATAATAAATAAATAAACAATCTGGTATATATATATATATATATATATATATATATATATATATATATATATATATATATATATATATATATATATATATATATATATATATATATATATAGTGTATCACAAAAGTGAATACACCCCTCACATTTCTTCAAGTATTTAAGTACATCTCCTCATGGGACAACACTGAAAAAAAATGATTTTTTGACACAATGAAAAGTAGTCTGTCTGCAGTATATATAACAGTTAATTCATTTCACCCTCAAAATAACTCATAAGCCATTAAAATCTAAATCCCTGACAACAAAAGTGAATACACTCCTTTAGGAAAAATTTTCAATATTAACATACAGCATGTCAACTCTCAATTCTATTGGGTTCAAGTCTGGGGACATGCTTGGCCGGTCCATCACCTCAAATTAGTGTGCATGGTGGTCACCACAGGAGGAAGCTTTTTTCTGAAAGCAATACACAAGAAAGCTCACAAACAGTTTGCTGAAGACATGTCAACAAAGCCCAGAGATTACTGGAACCATGTCCTATGGTCTGATGAGACGAAATTTAATTTGTTTGGTTTTGATGACTTTAAGCATGTGTGATGGTGAGCAGGTGAGAAGTACGAAGATAAGTGTGTCATGCATCAAGTAAAGCATGGTCTGAGCTGCATGAGTGCTGCAGGTATTGGAGAGTTACATTTCAGTGAAGGAAACATGAACTCCAACATGTACTGTCAAATACTGCAGCAGAGTATGATCCCCTCCCTCCAGAAACTGGGTCGCAAAGCACTGTTCCAGCATGACAATGACCCAAAACAAGACAACCACTGCTTTACTGACGATGCTGAGGGTAAAGGAGATGGACTGGTCAAGCATGTCTCAAGACTTGAACTCAATAGAACATCTTTGGCGCATCCTCAAGAAAAAGGTGGAGGTGCAAAAAGTCTCAAATATCCGCCAGCTCCGCGGCATCGCAATTGAAGAGTAGAAGAGCATTCCAGTGGCTACATGTGAAGCTCTGGTAAACTCCATGCCCAGAAGAGTAAAGGCAGCTTTTGATAATGATGGTGGGCACACAAAATATTGAGAGTTGACATGTTGTATGTTAATATTGACAACTTTTCATAAGGGGTGTACTCATTTTGTTCCAAGCGATTTAGCTTTTAATGGCTATATTTGGAATTATTTTGAGGGGAAAATAAATTAACTCTGCTATATATGCTGCAGACAGACTATTTTTCATTGTGTCAAAAATCATTTTTTCAGTTTTGTCCCATGAAGAGATATACTTAAATATTTGAATAAATATGAGGGATGTACTCACTTTTGTGATACACTGTCAAAACATCGTTAATTCATTACACTCACAGCAGCCGTATAGTACAATGGTGAGAAGCCTTGACTGTCGGGTTTCGATCCTGGCTTGAGGCAGTTGCCTGTCTAGCCGCACTGATGAGCTGTGAAACAGCGAAACAGTGCCGTATGTGGATGACTATATATATATACTAGCATAGGTGCCCGGCATTGCCCAGGTGTCTGGAGGTGTGTGTTGAGCCAAAAAAACAAAACAAAAGTGGTAGTAGGAAGGCAGGCTCAAACCCGTATCATGAAGGAGGAAAAGAACGGGGAAAAAACCTGACGTCTTTGCTGACCGGAAGTGATGTAGGTTTAAATTAAGGCTAAACAATCGAAAAGAGGAGATGACTTTCGAAAATATCGGCGAAAAAAGCAACCATACCCTGTAGAAAAGTGCCAAGTTGAGGGTGAAGAAATTGATGTTTTTAGCCAATTTTTCCATATTTGTCGTCTGAAAGGGCGAACTTCAAAACGATACTGATCTTGGTAATATCCGTCGCCTCTGTCGAAGGTTTTAGGCAGACATGCAAACGTACATACATACATTTATATATTTGTAGCTCAAATTTTCGACCCGAACCGATTAAAAAGCTTGCCCTATCTCTGAATGCCCTTTATGTAAAATTTCAAATGTTTAGATCAGAAATTGTCTTTAGTGGTAGAGACCGCAGAAGTCATTTTTTTTTAATTTGGACTCCTATTATGACCCCTTAACGTTTATTGTTTTGGGCTGAAATCAAGTTATTAAGTTAGATCCATGTCCACGGAACCTATATCTAAAATGTCAAGTGTTTAGGCCCAAAATTGTCGGAGGAATTTGGTAGAGTTCTCAAATGTCAAATCGTTGAACTTTGACCCCTTAACAGGCAAATTTTTGGCCGAACCCCGATTACAAAGATTTTTCCAAACCTCACTACCTTGTATATCAAATTTCGAGTTTGTAGACTGAAAGTTGACAGAGTTATTGTGTAGGAAAATGTAGACAGACAAACAGACATTTCACTTATATATATATATATATATATATATATATATATATACGTATATATATATATATATATATATATATATATATATATATATATATATATATATACTAGCATTTCAGCTCGCCGTTGCCTGAGTGTTTGGATGTGTATGTTGAGCAAAAAAAAAAAAATGGTAGTAGGAAGACAAGCTCGAACCCGTACCGCAAAGGAGGAAAAGAATGGGGGGGGAACCCTGATGTTTATGCTGTTACGATCACCGCCAAACCGGAAATGACATTTTTTTAAAAATTAAGGCTAGACAATCGAAAGGAGAGGATGACTTTAAAAATTATAGGCGAAAAAAGCGACCACCACTGTAGAAAATGGTCAGTTGAATGTGAAGATATTAATGTTTTTAGTCAATTTTTCCATATTTCTGAAAGGTCAAACTTCAAAACGATACTGATATGGTAATATCCGTCGCCTCTGTCGAAGGTTTTAGGCAGACATGCAAACATACATACATACATTTATATATTGGTAACTAAATATTTTCGACCTAAATCGATTAAAAAGCTTGCCTTATCTCTGAATACGCTTTATGTCAAATTTCAAATGTTTCGACCAGAAATTGTCTGAGTAATTTGGTAGCGACCGCAGAGGTCAAATTTTGTTTAACTTTGACCCCTATTATGACTCCTTAACATTTATTGTTTTGAGCTTAAATCAAGTTATTAAGTTAAACCCATATCCAAGGAACCTATATCTAAAATTTCAAGTGTTTAGACCCAAAATTTTCGGAGGAATTTGGTAGAGTTCTCAAAGGTCAAATCGTTGAATTTTGACCCCTTAACAGCCAAATTTTTGGCCGAAAACGGATTACAAAGATTTTCCCAAACCTCACTACCTTGTATATCAAATTTTGAATCTGTAGACTGAAAATTGACAGAGTTATTGTGTAGTAAAATGTACACAGACAAACAGACATTTCACTTATATATATATATATAAATATATGCACACACCTAAAAAGATATTATTTTTTATAAAGCAATTCTATCAAGATAGTTAAAGCTTTTCTTGGTTAAGAAGAGCAATCCATAAATTATATTAAAAAGAGAATAAGTTACATAGAACTTTATTGTATCACAAGCATTTCAGCCCGCCGTTGCCCGGGTGTGTTGAGCCAAAAAAAAGTGGTAGTAGGAAGGCAAGCTCGAACCGTACCACAAAGGAGGAAAGGAACGGGGAAAACCCCGACGTCATTGCTATTACGATCACCGCCAAACCGGAAGTAACGTAGGTTTAAATTAAGGCTAGACAATCGAAAGGAGGAGATGACTTTCAAAAATATCGACGAAAAAAGCGACCCCCCCCACTGTTGGAAAGTGCCCAGTTGAAGGTAAAGATATTAATGTTTTTAGCCAATTTTTCCATATTTGTCGTCTGAAAGGGCGAACTTCAAAACGATACTGATCTTGGTAATATCCGTCGCCTCTGTCGAAGGTTTTAGGCAGACATGCAAACATACATACATACATACATACATTTATATATTGGTAACTAAAAATTTTCGACCCAAACCGATTAAAAAGCTTGGTCTATCTCTGAATACCCTTTATGCAAATTTTCAAATGTTTAGATCAGAAATTGTCTGAGTAATTTGGTAGCGACCGCAGAGGTCAAAATTTGTTTAACTTTGACCCCTATTATGACCCCTTAACATTTATTGTTTTGTGCTGAAATCAAGTTATTAAGTTAGATCCATGTCCAAGGAATCTATTTCTAAAATGTCAAGTGTTTAGACCCAAAATTGTCGGAGGAGTTTGGTAGAGTTCTCAAATGTCAAATCGTAAACTTTGACCCCTTAATCGCCAAATTTTTGGCCGAACCCCGATTACAAAGATCTTCCCAAATCTCAGTACCCTGTATATCAAATTTCGAGTCTGTAGACTTAAAATTGAGAGAGTTATTGCATAGGGAAATGAACACACACACAGAAACCCAGACACACAGATACACAGATATGTTCACTTTCATAGATATACTAGCATTTCAGCCCGGCGTTGCCCGGGTGTTTAGATGTGTGTGTAGAGCAAAAAAAAAAAAAAGAAGTGGTTGTAGGCAGGCAGGCTCGAACCCATACTGCGAAGGAGGAAAAGAATATGAAAAAAAAAAACGTGGCGTCTTTGCTGTTACACCCATCGCCAAACCGGAAGTGATTTAGGTTTAGATTAAGTCTAGTCAATCGAAAAGAGAGAGTGGCTTTCGAAAACAAAAAGCGAAAACGCCCAATTGAGGGTGAAGTGATTAATTTTTTTAACCAATTTTTCCGTATTTGTCGTCCGAAGGGTCGGCTTCACAACGATACCGATCCCGTGAAAATCCGTTGCCTGTCGAAAGTTTTAGGCAGACAAACATACACACATATATACATACATTTAAACAAACAAGTTAGATTTATATTATAGATTATATTGGACGCAATATATAGTAATGATTTAAAAAGTTTTAAAAAATGAAGACTCGTGCGCCACCACCGATAATCGAAACCAAAACCTTCAACTTACGCCTTATTTTTGCCTCTGCCACCAATGACTGGGCCATGAAGACATAGTTATTGCGAGGCTAAAAATTAAAACATGAACCAATAGCTACTACGCTATGCGTTCGTAATGGCGGCGTTCGACTTTCACCTGGCAAATTCCATTTGTTTTAATTTTCACACTTTTGCACCGATTTTTTCCGGGCTAAAACCCAAATATAAAGTTTTGCGTGGATTCAAATACCTTATATATGAAGTTTCATGTCTGTAGACCAAAACCTCTAGGAGGAGTTTGGTAGGCAAAATTTTTTAAGCAAAAATATATACGTATACATAAATATATATGGAAACAATTTTGTGTTTACTATAAACTTTTTACTCAAATATTATGCAAGTATAAATCATGTAGAATATCTGCATAAATATAATAACTCGTAATAGTTAACTAAAGATGATTATCCCATAAGAAAACCGAAGAAACTAATAGGGAATTAATTAAAACGAATGTTTAAAAGAATATGCAAATTAGCTAGATCTTCTGCTAGTGAATGCAACTCCACACCCAATACATAAAAAAAAATTGTATTTTCTTTTTAATAAATAGAGAAACTGTTTTTAATATGAATATCAATACACACAAAAAAAAGAAAAACGAATTTATAGTCGTATAGATAGAGATAGATTAGCTCAATAAGAAAGATGAAAAAATGTAAACGAACATATTTAGGCATTTCGAAGCTATTTGCGTCTTACCAGAAAAGGAGAAAGGTCGGCATTATACCCTTTTTGTATAATGCTGGCTTTTCTCCTCATTTGATAAGAAGCATTTAGCTTCGAAATGCCATGCCTTAAAGAGGTTTTTCTTTCTTTTTCTCCTCTTTCATTGTTGATCTCATAACATGATGAAGTTCTATTTAACGTTTATTCCTTATCTTTAAAATTTAATATATATATATATATATATATATATATATATATGTATGTGTGTGTGTGTGTTGGTTTGTGTGTGTGCGGGTGTTTGTAAAGGAAGATAAAGAGGGAGAGCTTTAAAATTTAATATATATATATATGTGTGTGTGTGTGTGTGTTGGTTTATGTGTGTGCGTGTGTGTTTGTAAAGAAAGAGATTGAGATAAAGAGGGAGAGCGAGTATAAGAGAGAAAAGAAAATATAGAGAAAGAAAGTAATGTTAAATCCAGTCAAATATGAAAAAAACTCTGACATTTTTCATCAGAGTTTCCTATTGAACACATTTAAAAAAAAGAATAAAACTTTGTTATATTCTCTTTAAGAAGAATGATAATTGTTTTATGAATCCTCCTTGCTTCCTTATATAAATGAGATGATGGTCTCTTTTCTTCCTTAAAACCCCTTTCTCACAAGATATTGCTAGTCTTCTTTTCTTGTTTTATGCTATCTTTCTTCCCATGGAAGGTGCTCGACTGAACTCCAATTTCTGGTTCCTCTGTATAAAATATTCAAAGCAAGAACTCTTACCATCGTTGCAAAAACTTTTCCTTTCTTCCTCTATGTACCTAAAACGAAATAGAACTTCCAAGAACAGTTTCTTTTCATGAATTTTCATTCTATGTAACTCATTGCCACAGAACTGTTTCCCTGCAAACTACAATACGATCGTTTTCCAGTCCAACGTAAACAAATATTTGTCAAGTCGTCTTATTAAGTAACTAATTCCATTCATCGTTTTCAATCTTCTCATCGTAATGTTCATCATTCAACTGATAATCTCATTAACCTTTAATCCTTGAGTTGCATTCACGTCCTAATAAGGGATACGTCATCAGTATTAAAAAAATCATGACAATTTCTATTGCCATCAGTTTTCATTGTTTATTTTTTGTAATGCTAAATGTTTACCATTTTTCTTTAATTCCAGCATATTTGAAGAATACCTGTCGATTGGTAGCAAAGGAATCACCCTGAATTCAAAAGACTACAGTTACTCAGTGGACTTGAATTTTAAAGATTGGAGTTCTTTTTGTGTTGCTATAAGCGAAAATGGTGACACAAGAATTTTGGTCCGTAGATTTCAGAAAATCGATCTAAAGATGACTGCATTACAATTAACAGATTTTAAGTAAGTAACATAATAATACTAACATTGGTGTGTTTTCGATCTGCGCAAGGATATCTATAATAGAACGTTTTCGTGTGTCAATAAATTTATTGGTTTGTTTTACATAAGCTTTTCATTGTTAAATGCTCAGGTTGAATATCTATTCTTGTTTAAGTATGGAAACTTAACATTTGTGACATTAACTGGAATACTTGACTCTGAGCAGATCACTTCATAACACGTAAATACTCTTTAATAATTAGAAGAGGTCAGAGGTGAAAATATTTAAAATCAAAACGATAAAAACGTGAAAAGTATATGAAAATAGACTTAACTTATTGAACAAGAAAAGTTTTTATTTTGATGAGAAAAGTTTTTATTTTGATGAGAAAAGTTTTTATTTTGATGAGAAACGTTTTTATTTTGATGAGAAAAGTTTTTATTTTTATGAGAAAAGTTTTTATTTTGATGAGAAAAGTTCTCAGTAAAGACTCTTAAAATGTTCAGATCTTGAGAATGTTGTAACATTTAGTTGTAGTTCAAATATGTGGAACATGTCATCTAAGGGCTGCTTTCCTGTTGTCAATAACATCTTCAAATTCAATGTTAACAAATACTAGTAAAAACCAATTATTATAAATGATAACATGTTCTTTATTCCATTCAACATTTTTAATCCTTTCATAAAATTCTTCATTATTTAACTGACAAAATATTAATTTCATAAACAATTATCTTTGAGTAGCTTTTAACCTTTCTAATTATGGACTCGGTATAAAAAAAAAGTAGGCCAATAAATATTAAATGAACGTGGAATGATTTGGATTCGGAGTCTGTGGAAAAAAAAAACAATCTGGATAAGATGAAAAAAGTCCAAACATAAAATCACCATATCCGTTATTATGTAAAAAAAAAAAAAATAAAATCACTATATACGTTATCATAACTTCTTCGATAGTATTACTTAGGAAGTCATATAGGCTTAGCTCTACCATCTATTATGCCCTGGTGTCCCTCACCAAGTAAAGGCAAGTGAATTTCTCTGTTGATGAATCCCAAGGTGAGTGGGGACCACGCATTCACAAACAAATAATATATTCAACACGCCAAATTTAAAAAATTACAGGAAAAAGATCATCGACTACAAGCCTTATCAACAATCCAAGAGATGTCTGAGTCTGATTCCAGAAGACACAAATGATTCATTCAATAAACATATGGAAACACATCTTAAAATTTTTATCCCCATCTACTCATCGATAAAGTAATGCAAAATTTTCTCTTATTTCAATTTCCAGTATATGCTAATGTGGTAGGAGGGTCACAGAGTTGGGACGCATAACGGGCACGTGACGACATTTATAATAGGAGATAGATTATAGAGGTGGAGAGAGATATGAAGAGAGACGTGTTAATGAACAGTTCTTTAAACTCGAAGGGGATACTGAAGAGGGTGATACAGTGAACACTTTGGAAGGAGTTTCATATCAAGTTCATTATATAATTGGATAAAGACAAAACACATTGTCTTGCGGTTAAAGACAAAGGCTTACAAACAATATGAAGGCATTTATGTTCCAGCAGCTGATGGGAATGACAAGAATTCAATACCATTTTAGATTGCTACATTACTCGTCTTCCTCCCCTTCGCTCCCAAAAGGGGCTTAGGCTAACTCTCTTTCCAACTAACTCGAACTGAACTCTCTCGAACTGTCTGTCTCCAACGCAGCTACCAACTATAGTCTAACATAACTGTATATAATTATTCTATATTTCTTTGTGACGTCAAAACACGACCAAACGGGCATGGGATGCACATATACATACGTGTGCTTCCAATACGTGTTCTGTCAACATAAAGGACATTCCTTAATTTGATTATCCATTATACCTGTTCTGATCTAACTTTATTTTATAATTATTTTTAACTACAATGGATAATTCCACTGCATTCCTGGAATCGTATCTAAATGACGATATGCATTCATTTTAATTTTTGATAACAGAGTTCGTATCCAGCATTCTGCTTTAATAATAATTATATTCGACCCTAATTACTTTGTTTCTAACTAAAAACCGGGATTTTTTTTTTTTTTTTTTTACAAAGGCATCACCACATTATCAAGGTCCAGAGGCCACTCAAGGATAAGGGTTAAAGAATGTACAGTAGAAGTTGGTCAATATAGTAATCATTAGTAATGAAAATTTGGTAAATTTAATAACTTATATGGAACGGCTCATCAAGAACTTATTTACTTTAGGCTTGAACAAAACCATATTGTAGTCAGCCGGAAAGCAGGAAAACGGAAGACAATTCCACAGGCGTGCAGTTCTAAGAAAGAAGCTTTGTTCATGGAATCTACGTTTAGGTTTAGGGACAGATAAAGAGTGGGGATTTGTCCTCTTCAATATACAACACTAATAAACAAAAGCTACATGAAATGGACTAATAAAAATAGCTATTTAAAATAAGCTTATAAACACAATATACTGAGAATAAGCAAATAAACCAAAGCTACAAGAAATAAATTAATAAACAAAAGCTTCATGAAATAGGCAAATATACAAAAGCTACATGAAATAAGCATCTATAATAAAGGCACATGAAATAGACGAAGGACAATAGTGAAATAATAAAAGTCTAATAAACAAATCTTCTTAAAATAGGCTAACAATCAAAAGCTATATGGAGTAGGCTAATAAACACAAACTTCATAAAATAGACGAATCAAAAATGTAAATAAAGAGTAATAAAACAAAAGCTTCATGAAATAGGTTAATAAACCATAAATACATGTAATAAGCTAATTAAAAAGCTGTCGTATAGTAGGCTGTATATATAACATGTTCATATATTTACGGGTATATATGAATGAATATGTTTAAGAGTCTATTTACTGTGTTACCGTGTAGAGTTGAATGCAATAAGTAAAGAAGAAAGCGGCCACGTGTGTGTACATTATGTGGCTGTACGACTTACCGTCAGGTGGGATCTGAGAGAGAGAGAGAAAGATAGAGAGAGAGAGAAAGAGAGAGAGAGAGAAAGAGAGAGAGAGAGAGAGAGAGAGAGAGAGAAATATTAAATATGGCGGCCGTGGCTTTATATACAAATGGAATTAAGTCAGTTTTTTAATAAATGCCTGTTGGCAAAGGTGATGGGGAGAACGCGTGCTGGAAGTTGAGAGAGAATGTTGTGACGAAGTTGACAGTGACGAATTCTAGCCGAACCTTTTATTTTATTTATTTATTTGCTATTTACTAGCCCATTTAACTACAGCTGGATGTGTATTAGCGAGTGTATTTATATTTATTCGTGTATCTGAGATTGCCTAGCAATGTCCGTGTGTGTGTAGATTCATAACAGAATCTTTATGATCGTCTAGTAGCGTTGCGTATATTTATAACAGTACATGTTATATAGGGTCCATATAAAGTTCATTTGTGGGTGTATATGCACTCAATACATTTTCTTAACGGAACAATACATAACGGTTTATAGGCAAAGAGACGAAAATCTTTGGGAAACACTAGCAAAAGACACATACTTTTTCAAAGTTTCTTTTGTGCTTCCTGTAATTAAAGATGCTTTTCCTCTGAAAAGAGAAAATACCAAGGCATAAATTATATTTTGATATGTTATGGTTTAATTTGTTGTTAAGAGTTATCCCCCTTGGGATTGACATTCATAATAAAAGCGCCCTCTGTTTCATTTTCCCGCTCGATCCTTTCAAGAGCGTACGTGTATTTTACAGTTAATAAAACCTTTCTAAAAGGCAATTCTTTACTTACTGATACTATTCACTTCAATTTTATTAACTGTAAAAAAAAAAAAAAAAAAAATAATGGATCGAATCTTACGTCCCGACAGATTCGAGGTGGAACCTACATGCCCTAATTCCGAAAAATCCTATAGGCATTGGAAATTAACCCTCCAGAATTATATCCGCTCACATAATAACGGATTAATCGAAAACACTTCAGATAATTTCTTTGCCTTGATCAATTGTATTTCAGCCTCTGTTTTCGATTTAATAAGCGATAAAACCGACTACGATAGTGCATTAAGAACATTGGACGCCGCTTATTTAAAACCTGTAAATATTGTTTATAATAGATATCGATTGATGACGACGAAGCAACAAACAACACAAAATATAGATGCCTTCATACTACAATTGGAAATGCTTGCCAAAACATGTAACTTCGAAGCGGTTTCTGCTGAAGAAAACAAAAATCAATACATTCGGGAAGCTTTCATCGGCGGATTTCTTCTTCGTCCATCCGACAACGACTGTTAGAAAAACCCATCCTGACTTTACAAGACACATATGCCACGGCCAGATCTCTTGAACAAGCAGAAAAGCATTCGATAAGCTACGCAAATAACTTTACTGTAGCAGCTACAAATAATCCTTCGGGCTACAATCGTATAGCTGTGACTAAAGAAAATATGCATCCAAAAGGGGTTTGTTTTTTCTGTGGAAAATCACGTCATCCTCGATATTTATGTCCTGCACGAAACGCCGAATGTAAAAAATGCAAAAAAAATGGTCATTGGGCTAAAGTGTGTAAATCTTCTATTTCTAACACTCATACTGCTGTTCTTTATGACGACTCTGACTACCCCTCACCTTCTCTATCCTTACTAGGAACTAACTCCAAAGATGTCACATTCACTCAATGCCAAATTAACGGGCACTTCGTGAACGCTATGGTGGACTCCGGCAGTGTAAAAACATTCATTAATGAAAATACTGCTAAAAAACTTAAACTCTTCACAATACCTAAAAACAAAACTATAGCTCTGGCTGCTTCCGATCAACATGCTAAAATAACTGACGAAGCTGTCGTGGATTTAATACTGAAAGATAAAACCCATTCTGGAATAACAATTGAAATCATTGAAAACCTTTTCATTGATTTAATAATCGGAAAAGATATTTTTAAAAAATATAAAAAAGTAACACTTAAATTCGACGGCCCTAGAGACAAACTTATAATTGGAGCTATAAACACGAATAATTTTTTTCCTACCATAAACGTTCCACCCCCTCCTCTCTTTTCTAATCTTTCTCCTCATACTACTCCTATTGCGACAAAATCCCGACGTTACACTTTTGCCGCCAACAAATTCATAAAAGAAGAGACTGCTAGAATGTTGAAAGAAGGCATAATTGAACCTTCAATATCTCCGTGGCGAGCGCAGGTTCTTGTAACTTCGAATGAGAATCATAAGAAAAGAATGGTAGTCGACTACAGCGATACCATCAATAGATTCACGGAACTAGACGTTTACCCAATGCCTAATATCAATAAGATGGTAGACGACATCGCTCAATATAACATCTTCTCTACTCTCGACCTAAAATCTGCTTATCACCAAATACCTATAAATCATGCTGATCGTAAATTCACTGCGTTTGAAGTAAGTGGCAAACTTTTTCAATTTACTCGTCTTCCTTTTGGCGTCACCAATGGAGTAAGTGCTTTCCAGAGGAGCATAGACTATATTATAGAAAAAGAAAATCTAACCGATACCTTTGTGTATGTTGATAACGTAACTATATGTGGGAAAAATCAAGAAGAACACGATTACAATCTTCAAAAATTCTACAAAATTGCTAAACAATATAACATCACTTTAAATGAAAATAAAAGCATAATTTCTTCTAGTTCTATTACTCTACTCGGCTACACCATAGAAAATAATCAAATAGCTCCCGATTATCAAAGACTAAAACCATTACTCGAAATGCCACCTCCGCTGAATCTTAAATCTCAAAAAAGAATAGTTGGAATGTTTTCCTATTACTGCAAATTCATTAAAAATTTTTCTGATAAAATTTTATTACTAAATCAAAACAAAGAATTTCCACTACCTCCATCTGTATTAAAATCTTTTCAAACATTGAAAAATGATCTAAAAGACGCCACTTTAATAACGGTAGATCCAAATAAAGAATTTGAAGTAGAAACGGACGCTAGTAACTATTGCATTGCTGCAACACTAAATCAAGAAGGTCGTCCTATTGCATTTTTTTCAAGAACTCTCAATACTAACGAAATTAAGCACCATGCAGTAGAAAAAGAGGCAGCCGCTATTGTAGAAGCTCTCCGTAAGTGGCGACATTTTCTACTCGGCAGGCACTTTAAAGTCATCACAGATCAGAAGAGCATCAGCTTCATATTCGACAATAAAAGAAAATCTAAAATTAAGAATGACAAAATATGTCGTTGGCGTATAGAATTATCCCAATACAATTTCACTATAGTTTATCGACCTGGACCTGAAAATATTGCTGCTGACACATTCTCTCGCATCTCTGCTCTTACTTACAATCTACAAGATCTTCGTGATTTACATAAACAATTATGTCATCCTGGTGTTTCAAGATTAAGCCATTTTATAAGAACGAGGAACCTCCCTTTTACTTTGGATCAAATTAAGAATATTACTGACTCTTGCTCATCCTGTCAATTACTGAAACCCAAATTCGCCAATACCAATGGAGGGACTCTCATTCAAGCCATATTACCTTTTCAACGATTAAATCTTGATTTTAAAGGCCCTCTACCTACTTCTATACATGGCAACAAATATCTACTTACTCTAATTGATGAGTATTCCCGTTTTCCTTTCGCTTTTCCTTGCAGAGATATGACAAGCAAAACCATTATCCACTGTCTAAACAAACTCTTTTCAATTTTTGGTTTGCCTGACATGATACATACTGACCGTGCTTCTGATTTCTTAGCAAGAGAAATAAAGGATTTTTTACACAAAAAAGGAATTGCTACTTCTAAAACAAGTAGGTATCATCCTGAAGGTAATGGACAGATTGAAAAACTCAACGGTACCTTATGGAAGGCCATTCAAACAACATTACATTCTAATCAAATGAAACTACCTTATTGGGAAGACATACTACCGGACGCACTTCATTCAATTAGATCATTACTTTGTACTGCCACTAATATGACTCCCCATGATAGACTTTTTAAATATAGTCGTAAATCTGCTTCCGGAATTTCAATTCCTTCTTGGGTTAAACCAGGCCCAATATATATTAGAAACCACACTAAAACAAGTAAACATGACCCTCCTGTAACGCCTGCCACCCTAATAGATGTCACCCCCACTACGCTTATGTTCAACTACCTTCTGGTACTGAAACCACTGTCAACGTTCGAGACTTAGCTCCAAACTCATCAAATGAAGAAAACTCTAATAATAATCCTACTACTTCAGAGACTTTATTTGAACCTTCTACTAATGAAAACATTGGTCATGAGGAAGACAAAAATCAATCGTCTGATCTTGAAGAAAATCAGATTTCACTAAAAAATAATACTGAAAATCAGCATTCCTGCCAATCTGTGCGGAGGTCGTCCCGAGTTCGACAATTCTCTAGTAAATATAAGGATTTTGTGACTAAATACTGAAAAAACTGCAGTTTGGGTTCATATGTTATTTGTAAATAAAATGATTCTTATGTGATTGTAAAAAAAAAAAAAAAAAAAAAAAAAATTTGTCTATAATTAATTACCCCTTACTTGAATACTTTAGGACGGGGAAAATGTTATGATTTAATTTGTTGTTAAGAGTTATCCCCCTTGGGATTGACATTCATAATAAAAGCGCCCTCTGTTTCATTTTCCCGCTCGATCCTTTCAAGAGCGTACGTGTATTTTACAGTTAATAAAACCTTTCTAAAAGGCAATTCTTTACTTACTGATACTATTCACTTCATGATATAATCATGAATTTCCATGCTGATAAACTTCTTGGGGTTGAGCATGCCTCGTATAAATTAACATTTTGCTATCTTGCCCCTTTTGACTTCCACGGGCGTCAAGTCCAAACTGCGGAACACAAAACGTCCATCCATTGTGTACCAAACTGACCTCTCTTCTATTTTCACTGCTAACGTGTGTATCTGTTCAAAATCCTTTCTTTCTTTAGTTTTTTGACGTTCGACAATAAATTATTTTATTGTTTATCTAAATTCCTGTTTTGTTTTCATACTTGATGTGGACCCAAGGTTGGGACAACGAAAGGAAAACAAGGAACATGGATTAGTTATAAGAAAGATATATTAACCAAAAAGTTAAAAGAATAAGATAAATAGTAAATGAAGCTTACTATCCGGTGATGCTCATTACACAGGGTCGAACGATAAAAGTGTTGCTCTAAAGAAAACAACAAAATAGCTTTATTTTAAACTTTTATTGCAAAAAATAAATTCAGGTAACTTGATTATGTAACCGAGCTGACATCTATTCAATGCAGCTGCCATCAGCCTCCAATTACCACCTCAATACAGATCTGGAACTGGAAGCATGCAAAAACAACCAGACACCATTTCATCCCCGTGAAGACGCCATTGGATTTTGCCATAGACCTTTAATCTGGTCACAGGCTAAATAGTCTTGGGTATACGATTAATCTGCCTTCCGTGACCCTGTATTGTTTATGTTGAGTAGTGGTGTGGTAATCGATGTATGTATATCGGGAACAAGACATATAACGGAGAATAAGACATTTATATAACAGTGTTCACGGCGATGACGGTGATGACAATTCTTGTTGATTTCATATCATTCTTAAGAGAGAGATATGAATATGAGATGTGTGTAATAGACAGTGTTTAAGAGAGAGAGACATTATTGACGATAGTTAACTCATATATATATATATATATATATATATATATATATATATATATATATAATTATTTTCTACTATAATAATTAAATACCTACAGACACTAGTGTTTCATCCTTTCGGGAATCTTCAGTGCAGGGTGTCACGATTACTACCAGTCGAACGATTCGAACCCCGTATCACGAGACATCTCTGGCTCGATTACCGATTAGATTATATATATATATATATATATATATATATATATATATATATATATATATATATATATATATAATGTTCATTTACAAAGACGAACGAACGATAGAAAAAAATCACATTACTTTTTCGGTGGAAAAAACGACGAACAAAGACAAAAGTTTATTTATTCTTCTAGCGTGATGAGATGATGATCAGATCAGGAATTCGACTGCCTTTCAGAATTACATTGTCTTGTCACCCTTTCTTTCGCTTCCAAAAGGGGCTTAGCTAATTCTCCTCCTCTGACTGTTCCGAAATCAACTTCCGAATTCGACTCTGGCTGAACTGACTGATTTCGAACCCTCTTAACAGAATATATTGAATCTATCTTTCTTTGTGATATCAGAAACGTGCTCAACCATGTGAGAGTCACTCACGTGGATTCTACATATTACACATGTCTCAACACACCTTTGTAACACAAAGAAAATTCATCAATCTATTGTCTATTATTCCTAACTGACCTATCTTTGTTTTATAATTATTTCTACTATAATGGAAATTCACTAAATTCCTGGAATCGCATCTAAATAGCAATATGTATCCACTTTTAACTTCTGATTACTAGGTTCAATTCTAGCCTTTTCCTTTAATAAATATTATTTTCAAACTTATTTACGTCGTTCCTCTAATTGCTGGGATCTGCCCTCTTTTATATATAACATCTGGATGATTAAACAACTTTACTTGCTGTTGATTGTTCACAAATTCATTGGCAAAAACGAACAGAGTTCCATTGTGTTCCAATTCGATTTTACCAGAGCTCTTTAATCTTGGTATCAGACTAATCCACTTTAGGTGTTAGGAACTAAAATTCCTAGCTATTTTGCTCTAACATTACCTGTTGCCATAGCTCTATTGCTAATCTGTGCTGTTTTTTTTTAATTCTCGGCGCTGCTGTGGCTGTTGCTGCTGCTATCAAACATATTAATGATGTAAACTTTTGCCTTCATTTAAAAATCAATTTCTTTTTTTTTCAGATTTAAAATTATAATTGGTCGAAATTTTTATGGCTACATTACAAAACTGGTGATTCTCAACCAATTTTTGTCATATGATCAGTTCCTTAACTTGCCAGTACCACCGTACATCAATTGGGCTAACTACGTTCCATCTTGGGGAGCCAAGTTTCAAGTTCCAAGTCGTGACCCTATCGTGAATATCTGTGATTTTGAAGTGGATAGGACTAAATGTCCATCGAAGCCAGGTGAGAATCTTTTCATTAAGCACTTTTGATCTATTTGTAGCCTTGGTAAAAGTTATTATGCTTCAAATGCGCTATACAGATATGAAGTTAATTCGTTCAATAACCCGCCGGCATATCTTGAAAAAAAAATGGTATCTGAAAATAATTATTTAAATAAAAAGAAACAGAATTAAATCGTTCCAAGGGTAAGAAATTTACCCCCCAAAAGCTCAAATAATGTTCAAATTTCACTCAACAATCACTAAAAAGATAAATACAAGAGTCATGGCACAGAAATTGATATATAATAATAAATCTTAATAAAAACAATGCCTAGGCAAGTGTTAGCGTATGTGATGCATGCAACGAGGAAAAGGAAAAGAAAGGATACCACACACACGCACACACATGTGCATACGCACACACAATATGGTAACTTAAAAGGAGCAAAATTGTACGCAATAAAAACATTGAATGAACTTAATATTTAGTTTTAATGTAATAAAAAGGACGAATAAAAACAATAAAGTTGTAACTAACTTCCCATGTGGACAGGGATGAGCGGCTAAAGAATGCTAGGAGCAGAAGGTACGGAGAGAGGCTTGAGACAGTTTAGTCTAGCCTCACACACACACACACACACACACACACACACACACACACACACACACACACACACACACACACACTTTGCTTTGCGTTTTGTATATTTTACTTTTCCTTTTGTATTTTTGGTTTTTATATATTTTTGGTTTTTTATTCTTTTGGCGTCGCGCGACTTTAAAATCGTATCTAAAAAATTGTTGTATCTTAGAGCGTAAATATAGATACAATGTATCATCGTATTTAAAAAAAATCGTATCTCAGGGTATTACTGTATCTTTAAATATGCATTCATGTTTTTTTTCGGCACGTTATTCCTTTTAAGGTTCAATCGTTTTGGCAACATTTTTATGCTTCAAGTTCTTTATATTTTCAAATAGATATTCATGGTGTTTAGTTGATTGGTTTGTAAAGAGGAATTATTGGTTGTATTTTTGACTTTGAAGAATATAATTGAATTTTGCAAAAGGAAAAGAAAACAAGACGCTAGCATCAATGCTTTTCGTGAAACCGATATCTTCAGACAGTTAGATCTGGTGCAATGTTGTGAAGTTTTGATCAGAAGTTTGCAGAATGTGGCATCAACTAGGGAATGAAATGTTATCTATTATATAAATCTCCGTCGGCTATATGTTTATGTGTTTGTGTGTGTGTTTGTATGTCGGCAAAATATTTTGTCATCCTCATCGTACAGGCACAAACGTGGTATCGTTGGAAAAAGCGATCTGTCGGACACATAATATTCAAAAATTGGGAAAAAAATCGTCAATTATTTTGTGTAGAAATATCGTTTTGGTTGAAGGGGGTCAGATAAAAACTCTGCTTTCAATGCGGTTTACAAACAACGCGTGTGTGAAGGGTCGTTTAGTTTTTTCGCTTTAAATAGCTAGATTTGCCTGTGATAATATCTGCGTGCTGGTGGGCTCAACGATAACGCGTTCGGTTACTGACTTGAGTTATGCGAGGTTTTTGGCTTACAAAATTTTGCTTTCGGTTTCACTTCTGGCTGATAGCACCCAAGTCCCGTTATTCTTTTTTTTTATTTAACCGTATTTTACGACCGACCAACGCCGAGCGCCCCTCTCGCTAGTCTAATATACAGGGTGTAGTTGTTTGTATGTATGTATGTATGTATGTATGTATGTATGTATGTCCAGCTAAGTTTACAAAACAAACACCTAGAAAGTTGGTATATTCTTGATCGGCTTTGTACTGGATGAATAATATCTAAAATTTATAAGAAATTATTCATTCTTTGGGGATCGGTTGGGCCAAGTTTTGTCTGGGAGAGTTGTTTTATAGTCAGCTATTTATAAGTAATTTAAAGTTTTGTCTAATCAGAGAACAAGTATCAGATCAGTGCGAAGCAAAAGTTTATCCCATGATTTTTTGTTACTTAGTGACGATGGAGAGAATATTAGTAATTACCAGATGGAGAAAATATTCCATTTTCTTCTTAAAATGGTTAGACAAAGAGAAAAATTCAAGCAGGACTAAATAAAATCAGTAAATGCGATTGAAAACAAAATGTTTTTGTTCCTGACATTGAGCAATTCTCCTCCTGTAACTTCCGAGTGGGGACTGGAAGAATTATGGCCTCTGCTATATTTTTTAAGCACTAAATTAGGGTCCGCCAGCATTCTTTAAAAAAATATTTATATATTGATCTTACATTTTCAGTTATCAACAAATATAAATAAATCATGTCGGAAAATTCGAGATGACGTATTGGACTACTATTCTCATCTTGGGTGTTATTCTTACAACGTTTCAACTGATGTATCCTCCAACCTTTTTCAGGTGGACCTTGTCGAATTTGGCAATTTTTCTAGAATTTCATATAGGATTTGAAGTTTGACAAAATTCACCGATGAACGGTTACATCGGCCAAAACTTTGTAAGAGAAGAATCATCCAAATAATCCAATGTACATTTTGTATCTGTGCTTTTCATGTTGTTAATCATCAGATTTTATAATTACTGTTTATGACTTCAAACATCTAGACTATGAGCAGAGAAGGAGGTTTACTAAGTTTTCAATGCAGGGATATATATATATATATATATATATATATATATATATATATATATATATATATATATCATTCAAACACGGTAGTGTTTGAATATATGGTTAAGTGGCAGTTTTAGTCATTTAGAACTGTTTTAAAGCTTCACCGCTCACTCATTTTTTCGACCAAATTTCAAACAAGTATTACAATTTATAGATCACCTTCTCAGCTATATTGTGAAAAAATGTCAATTTGCGTTCAGTAAAACATAAGTTATGATAAATTTTCTGGTATTCAAAATCGTACAAATATGTTAGGAGGTGAGTGACGTTTTTTATGACTGGTTTCCATTGCAATCACGTCGCTTAATTCACTTCTGTCGCGAAAAGAAAAGTAACAAGTGATACAGAGAGAATGAAAGCATGAAATAAAGATAATTGGGGGTTATTGAAAGCAGACGAGTGCCGTACATTGTTATGACATATGTGTTTATGGGAGTAAAAAAATAAGACTGAAATTAAACAAAGAACAAGTGAATTTATTGGAAGCCTGGAAAAATCATGGATTACAATAGAAAAATGCGAGCATGGATTACAATAGAAAAATGCGAGCATGAAAAGTAATATGGTAAAGCTTAAACATGAAAAAAGTAAAGGATTTGTTGTTAAAACTGGAAAAGAAAAGGACAAGACATTCTAGCAAAAAATATAATAAATTTATGTAACGCCTCACTCAAGAAGGTGGTTAAGGACTCTTATTTCTCTAGAATTCTCGGCTCGTGTCATCTAGTCTCCTCTGAGGTTGTTACATGAAATCTGGTATGCTGAAAGCGAATATCGAAGCGGCAGGCAGGAAGAAAGACAAACAATTGTAGTCTATCTACAGAAGCTTAATTTTCACAAAATTATGTACAAAAATGTTTTTACAATTCTCATTCAATTCGTACTAAGTTTTTCCAAAGTCTCAAATCTCTTCACAGACAGCGACAGACGGATGGATGAGGTGGGGAGGGGTCACGTCTCTTCTCGGATTCAACAAGCAATCTGCTTCAACTCCCAACTCTATTCTGCGACTCAACTCTGGCTAATTTTCGCACGACAGTCTTATATATAGTAAGGTATATGGATGGGGTGGAAATCCTCCCAGCCAATAAGATTTCGCCACGAAATTGAAAGCTTTTAGGGTTTTGCGTGGGTACAATTCCCATCCTGAAATCTAAATTACTCATTCTCACGAATTTCCAAGGTCAGGTGTCAATTCTGACATCCGACCCTCAGTTCATTTAAGGCCAGACAAGGTTATAAGTGAAATTTCCTGTTGTCAACTTTTAGCCGTAAAAATATATTTCTCTGGGTTTCAAACAATATCTATTTTGACATGAAATAAAAAATATATATTTATCTTCTCTAGCTTAAATCCTTGGGTTATCTGGCGTCACCCGGGAATAAAAAGCTACTTCAGCGTAGTTCTAAGCTCCTCAATGGGGGGGATTACGTTACATTTATAACTTAAAATATTGCAGCATTAAGAATAAATAAAATTGAATTTATAACATTATATAATCAATTCTCGGGATGTCATTAGTATAGGTTATTAAGATAATCACCTGATGTTTTTACATGTCATTATTCTAAGTTGTCAACTAAATTGTTATGAAAACATTTTAAAGTTAAATTCCTAAATTAATATGAATAAATATTTATTCTAAATATTTTGGTTATTCTAAAACATATTTTAGCTGAAAAAACCTTTTTGACTTGAATAATCATAATAATCGTTGACCAGCATGTCTTTAGTTTTGCCCGGGCACGTTAATATAATACTACACTCCTTCGTCACCCTTTCTGTACAAATATACAAACATTTTTTTAAAATGGGCATACGTTTATCTACGCCTCCTTATCCTATTTTACTTCTACATCTCTGGATTTGCACTACTTTACTGGACTTAGAAAAAGGTCAGATTCTTCCTTTTTAATTTTACTTTGGTCAGTCTTTACCCACTAACCATTGCTTTATTTTATCTAGACCGAATCTCTTTTCTGATCCAATGGCATTTTCTGTTTAGGTGTAGACCACTCTACATATGACCGATATCAGCTGTTTAGTTTATACCACCCTTTTTACCAAAGTCAAACAGGCCACGTTTACCCTCATCAAAACTGGACGACTTTACGTTCTATGGTTTCTCTGACCATCTCTTTCTTATAGGTGCTACTATAAACGAGATCCCTTTGATCTTAGCCATTCATCTCATCAATCATTTCCATTGTTTTTATACACAGAAACCCCTACCTACAATATGTCCTCTGGTCAGCTCACAAGATACCCTCTTTTGTCTATCCTAATCTCATTGTTATACTATATTTTACGCTTGAAACTATATGTCACGTATTACTTGTCACATCTTGACGACCTTTTTATTTTTTTTATCATCTCTCCCTCTTGTGATTTCTCAATATAATGCCCCCTTTTGCTATTATTACTGTCTGCACTTTTTGTCGGAGGAGTATTTGTTATCCTCCAAAAGTGCGCATTTTGCAACCAGCCAAAAGCCCACAGGTGGTTCTATCCGCATCCTGGTACTATGTGAGAAGTGCGCCCTTCACTCTTATCTATTCGCAGCTACAATAAGCGTTTTCCAGCCGAAAATAAATAACTACAACACAAAAGTAAAATAGAACAGATATATTGAGAGCAAGAAAGTATATACAATATTTACATAGAGTCCTTTTGTATAGTCATGGGGAGACCGTCCCTGGAGATCTCGTTGTCTTTCTGTTTCTCTCGTTGGGTCTCTCACGTCTTTACGGTACCAACCATATTTATATGGTTTACACTCCACGTATGCTAATTAGGTGGATCCTACCACAACACTCCCTCCCAAGCCTTGGAGTCTCTTTTGAATTTCAAAATGGCTTCATATATAGGATGATGATTATGGGTATTTTCGTCGTAGGTCCCATATACATACTTTATATTAATATGTCCATCAGTGTATTTTTTTAGGATCGTTTACGTTTTGGATTCACGTCTAATGGGTTCGTGAACTTTCGTTTCTTATCGGATCCTCTCGGTTCAGGAGTATTTTGCAGGGGTTCCATTTGAAAAGTTTCATAAATTAATTCTATGGGATCTTCTTCCTCATCCGGTATACTCTCTTCATGCTCTTGTGAGTAACATTTTTTCAGTTGGTTCTGGTGACTTTTATGAGTATTTTTCGACCCTTTATGTAAATCAGATCTCTATAAGTCGATTTTTGAAAATATATATCCGCCATTTAGCTTGTTAAAACTCTCTTCTAGACTCGGCAACGGATAATGGTAACCCTTAATCACTGAGTTCAAACCTGTCGAAAAGTCAGCGCAGGCTCTGATTTGATTTGATTTCTTTTTTATGCACACAATCGGGGCAGCCCATGAATTAGTTTCTACTTTCGATATAATTCCCATTTTTTCCAATCTATCAAGTTCATCGTTAATTTTTTCTACTCCTGTGAAACGAACGTTACGTTTCTTTTTAAGAATTGGTATAGTATTTTCCTTGAGCTTAAATTTGGCTTCAAACTTGTTATATCTTTCAAGACAAGGTGTGAAAATTTCCGGACATTTTTTCTTTGATACTTCTTTGATATCCTGTTTTGTTTGCGTGTTACTTTCTATTTTTCTGCAGAACAAGTTTAAAGGTTTATCCCACAATTCGAATGTTTCAATGAAATCCGTACTTAACAAGTTTTCTCCATTTTTCAGAATAAAAACTTTTATTTTTTTAACGATCCCGTTTAGCTTCATGGGAAGTACAACCTCGCCTTCGAAGTTAATTTTCTTGCCAGTTACTGTACGAGTGAGTTTCGTTGACCTCGTTATCATAGACTTATTTAAAAATTTCCAGGTTTTATAGTTCATTATTGTCAGGTCTGATCCTGAATCGAGATGAAATATGATATTTTTTCTCATTATTTCAGTCGTCACATATTTCTTCAAATCTTTGTCTGATTTGATATTCGAACTTTTTTGTTTGATTTGACTATGATTTTTTTTTTTTTACAACGCGAACGTTTGTGTCCATTCTTGTTGCACACGAAACCTTTCTTATTTCTAAATGTGAAAATTTACCCCCCAATGTCTTTTGTTGCAACGTTTGCAATTTTATCGTGGGACATTTTGTTCATCCTCATTCGTTTTATTTAATTTTTCTTGTCTATTTTTATAATACGCCGATTTTTTACCCCAATTCCTGGCTGATAGGTATTTTGATTTTTAAATTCTTTTAATATAAGCAATGCCAGTTTCTTTGATTTTTCGAAACTCTTTCTTTAAACTTACGGCCCGTTGGCAATCCTCTGCTAATTTCTGCAAGGTAAGGTTCTGTTCAGATTTGACTTTAGACAAAACTCTACATCTTATTTCGGAAGTCTTACTTAATACTAGTCTTTGAGTGAAAATTAAGCACTTGAAATTCTCAACCGAAACCTCTGCCAATCTGAAATTGTCACTTTTTTGTTGCTTTGCGATGATTCCTCTCCACTCGGTCGATACACTGCCCTAAAAAATTGCCTTACTCCCCACTTACTACACATCTCTTTAAAGGCTTCTGATCGGAAAGCGGGGCCATTGTCTATTAATAGTTCCTCAACTGGCCCTATTAAAATATTTCTTCGATGACCCCTCTGATCGCCCATGCAGCCCTGATCTCTCTCCATATGGCAAACTTCCCCGGTCCACAGTCGACCATCGACAGATACAGCTTATGGCGATAATGGGTCACATCAATGGCCAATCGCTCCCAGTCCTCCGCAATGTGTAACTCTTCTGCTTCGTGTCTGGATGGTTTGGCGTCTATCGATTGGCACTCCTCACAGTGCTCCATTACCTCCCTGACCTCCTTCTCGGTGGTTTCTGGGTAAACCTCTCGTGCCAGGATTAACATCCGTTCTCGACCAAAGTGGTGCATTTCATATAACTTTTTAACTTCCTCCCCTGCACAGCATACCGATGAAACCCTCTTTCCCTCTTGCAGCCAGCCCTTCTTTACTTGTGTCATCGAATCTGCCTTGTTCTTTTCTGATGGGACTAGCACTACATATACCCTCAACTGGAATTCCGCTATCAAATCTGCAAGTGCTCCGAGCCTGTGCTTGATCAGCATTTCTGCAGCAACTCTGGTCCTAACTCTCTTATCACCAGTCACTGGCGACCTGATCCATGAAACTACCGTTGCCGAACCGGATTTGATTTCAATCGTTTTCAATCCCCACTTCAGGGCCAGATAGATTCCTTTCATAGCAGCCTCCAGTTCGGCTATGTTGATATGGGAATAGTCGTTTTTCTTTCTTAGTCACGCTGCATCTTCCACAGTTACACCTCCCATCTCTAACATGATGCCCAATGCCAGGCTGCTGGCATCGCACCAAATAACCCCCAAATCTCTGCCACTGACGTACCATTCCCCCTTTACTGGATCTTCTTTCGTCACTCTCGCGATGATTTCTTGTAGCATGTTTGTGACCTTCTTCGTCACACGGCTCTCCCAGCCATCGGTGCCCGTTTGCCATTTAATAAAGCTGCACACGCTATCTTTAGCCAGCCTGTGATTGGATAGTGTCCCATCAGTCTCCTGCAGACCGAGAAGAGTTCTCATTTTGTCAGGTCAGTTCCGATTTCGGGTATTGTATTCCCTCATCTAAAGACAAAGCTTCCTTTGCCATCTCGGCATAGTTTCAACCCCAATGCCGCTCTTCATCCAGGGACTCTGCCGGTTTTGCAGTCAACCCATACCTCGCAACATGGCCTCTCATTTTCTCCGCTGTCACCTCTGCTTCCTCCACGAGAATGTCGTCAATGTACGAACTAGTGGCCTTGTCCACTGTACAGTCTTTACTCAGCACCGTCTTCAGCACAGCAGTCATAATTTGGAGGGCTGAGCTCAGCCCAAAGCCTAACCTCGTCAGGCAATACATTTTCCCCTTGTACCGGACCAGTTGATGTTGCCAGAGTTTTTCATCTACATGGATCTGGAGATAAGCCGACTTCAGGTCGACAATCTTAGTGGCCCCCTCCATCCTCCTCCATTTCCTCATAACCTCTTTGCATACATCAATCCCCTTTCCAGTGTGGCAGGCTACGTATCTGTTTAATTCTCTGAAATCCAGTACCGGTCTAACTTTGTTCTTGGTGGGTTGAACAACTGCCAGTAATGGTAGCACTCCTTTTACTTCCTCTGTCCACGGTTTCAGAATTCCCTCCTCTATCCACCTCTTCACTTCTTCCTCGAATCCTTTTCTTATTTCTCCTCGCAGTGTTCTCTTGTAGCAGCTTACTTTGATTTGTAGTTCCGGAGGCCTGGAGATCCATTTCCATTCCACCGTCCACTTCTAACCATCAAACCTCGCCAGGAAATCCTTGTCCTCAATGCAGCAAGCCTCTGGTTTTTACGTTCTGATGTTTCTATCACCTTCCACTCCTGCCATTCCTACTACGCCGAGGCGTCTGAAAATTACTTGGCCCCCTCTCAACGTAGTGCCCCCCACTTGGTTGATCGCACTTACACTTAAAACCACATCAACATCACTAACCAGACGATCCAACATCAGGGCTCGTAGTTCAATAGGCACATCTTGCACCAGTACTTCTGCTGTTGTCTCTCCTAGGCATTTCGCCTCCCTGCCATCCACGGTCTTAATACTCCTGGCTCCGCTCCATGATCTAGTGACATTCTTCACTACCAACGTTGTAGTGCAGCCTGTGTCGACAAGGGCCATGGCTCTCTTCCCATTGACTACTACCAGTAACTGAGGCAATGATTCCCCTTTACTCGTTTCCCTGGTCCCATGAAGCAACGTAATAGGGGTTATGTGCCCCACTCATCCACATCGATAGCAGGTGACTCCTGGTCTCGGCTCTTTGCAGTCCTTGAGCAGGTGAGGCAGCTGGCACCGGAAGCACTTGATGGCAGGTCTCCGCTCCTGTTGCCTCCCTGCCTGTCTCTCGTCATTCAAGCGGGGCCTTGTGCACTTATTTTCACTCACAGCTGCAGCCACGATTGGAGCCTTGACATTCTTGACTAGGACTCTGGCGTGGACCAAGAGATCGTCCACTTCTATCGTATTGACTTCAGTGATTCTCTACATGTTTGCGGAGATTTCTTCTGGGAAGCCATTCACTAGGTATAGTTTTACCATCATCTCCAGGCTCCTCCCCACGTAACCAGCCAATCTTGCCAGTCTCCTGATCTCCACAGCAAAGACGTCAACAGACTCGCCAGTCCACCTCAAACTTGCAAGCTTGCCGAGTGCTTCAAATGGACTCTCAGCGAAAGCCAATTTCAGTCTTTGCTCCAATGAGGCAAGGTCTTCCTTATCTTCATTGCGCATCTGTGGGTAAATAGAGAAGGCTTCCCCCTCTAAGTATAGCGGAAGCAGGGTGAACGTGTCTCCGTTTTTTTTGCAACCTTGCCACCATCTTTAATTTTTCTAGCCATTTAATTAGGTCACCCTCCCCAGTGAAGGGTCTCAACATCTGATTGTTCAGTCTCCAGTCAGCCATGTTAATCTGCTTGACACACCGAAATAACTTCTAAGGTTATAATCATGATTCTGTTCTGGGGTTTGGGAAGGAGTGAGTCACTCGCTCGACAACAGCACGTTTCTGCCCTCTTCTTTTCCAATCAAATACACCTGACCTCTCGCCACCAATGTCACACCACACAATCTGAACGTCAGCAACACGAAATATTTTTCAAGAGATGTTCACAAAGTATAGAAAGAAAAGGAAATGCGTGTTCATCTCACGTTCGGGTCACTATCGTTTGTTTGCACATGGAAAGAGGAGTGAGTAATGTAGTGGAACGAGAAATGGTCGTCCGGCATGTAGAAAGAGAAAGAGAGAGAGGGTTGATATCAGTTAAGCTGCGTGCCATGTTAGCAGTCAGCTACGCGGAGGTATTCTCAGGCACAAGTTGTAGATAGAAAGAAAGAGAAAGTCAATCCAGGTTATGGAGATAGAAAGCGTATAAAGTGTACGTACTGTTTGTTAGCTTTTTGCCCAACATATAGTAGCAGGTGGCGGGAGGCGCACCTCGAAAGGGCGAAATGGTTCGTCGATCACTCAACTCAGAAGGCAAGTTGAAAAGGGAGGAAGCAGCTTATTGCTCTTGCTTTTATAGTTGTTTTCGGTGGTCTTTTGCGCATGTGTGGATTTCCTTTGAAGGGAAAGTGACGTTGCCCATGTGTGCGTACGTGTGCGCGTATGTGTGCGTATGTGTGCGTACATGTGTATACGTTAGCGCGTGTGTGTATACACGTGAATGTGAGTGTATATACGCGAACGTGAATATATGTACGTGTGTGGACGTGCGAGTATGCTTGTGCGCGCGTATGTATATGATAAGAAATATGGCTTGAGATGTGAACGCGTGTTTTTGTGTGAGACTAGAAAAGGCTCGCGCAATATATTGCCTCTTTTTCTTAATTACTTAATTAAAACTTCTTTATGTCTTTCCCCCCTCTGATTCTTATTTTTTCAACGTGTGCGCCGGTAACAGGTTCTTTTCTCTTTGCTGTATCTGTGTATGTGTGCGTATCTTTTATTATTTTATTTTTTTTTTTTTTTGTGTAATGATGTATATAATGACCTTTCTTCTCCCAAACAATCTGTCTCTATTAATTTTTATGTTTTCTTTTTCCTGTCGTTCTCGTCAATTTACATGAGCAATTATTTTTTTTTTATGTGTCTTTGTTTGATTTCTTTATATTTTCACTTTGTGTCTGTGTGTGTTTTTAATTACTTTTCTTTCTTTTTTCTTTTAAAAGACCTTTTTTTCCTTTTTTTCCCCATTTATCCGAGGTTACGTTTGGTTCTTTTTTATTCAAGTTAGAATAAAATTAGTCACGGGGTTCAAATCGAATACATGTTGTATAACGATATATATATATATATATATATATATATATATATATATATATATATATAGGTTGTGTCTGAATTCGTATACTGTCTAGTGATTAGGTTGTATGAGAGTGTACATACGTGTGTATATACGTATCACAATTATATATATGACGTGTGTATATACTAGGTACGCGCAAGATGAATAGTAGATGCTCAAAATGTACAAACATTTAAACTCCTCTTTTTACTTGGAAATTCATAAAAAATCAGGAAATTAACCAATTTTTATGAAAGTCTCAATATTTATCAAATAATGATCACGAAATATAATGAACTCATTATTTTTATTTGACTTTTAGTGAAAATGTAGTATTTTGTTTAAACAAAAACACTTTTACTAAAGTTATTGTTTTAAGTAGTAAAAAGCGAATAAATTTATTTTTGCTTCTTTTATGAAAATAAAGCACCGTAAATTGTAATAATAAAAAATTAATTTTTTCAGGAACATTACGACAAAACCCCTAAAGTCCGTATTAATGAAATCGATATAACATGAAGATAAATTAAGTTCTCGAACTACCGATATTATCATTTAATTTAGCATTGTTTATTTAATATGTTCACGCAAAAAATTATAATAGCAAAAAAATATTTCTAATTTCCTCTTAGATTACATGTTTTGCATAATTTTTATATGTAAAATTCTAATATTTTCCTTGCTTGAATGAACGTGAAACTTTCGGCGTAACATGATTTTTATATAATCTTGAAAAAAAATAATTTTAAAGCAGGAACACAGAAAAATAATTAAATCAAAAAATGGTAAAAATTATACAAACTTTCACGATAGGAATGTACGGATGCACGGATGGGGGGGAAAACAGCACTTCTTTCCTCCCTATAATTACCTGACATTTTGAGCTTCCCTAGATTCTACACTTGGACAATTTTTCGTTTGTTGTGATTGCGCAAAGCCATAATCTCTTGCTTTTCAAGGGGTACTTTTTGTATAAACAAGGTGCTCTTTTTTTGCTTCAATTCAATATCTTAAGACATTACTTTACTAATTATCTTTGGAATAGACCGAGGAAACTAATATTTACCTTTCAAAGGATTTTTACAATGAATTTATTTAACTTCAAAATTTAACTGATTTTGTCAGCTTCTAAATATCGCTGTGAAAACATTTTTCATTATAAGTCTTTTTGCGCGTGTAAAAATATTGTTTTCCTTTTGAGAATTACCTTTAGACTTTAATCTTTCAAATACAATGAAAAAGTCGTCGGAAACCTACAAAAATTATGATAAACCGGCTTTCAAAACTATGTCACCCTATTTTTTTTTCGCCATTTTTGTCGTACTAAGAATATATGTGTCTCTCTCTATGACCGTTTAACTATGTGATCGTCTAATTTAGAGTTCGTTGTGTGTGTATGTACATTTTTATGCAATTCATAACGGGAAAGGAATACGCATAAATACCTTTACAACACAAAGGACGAATAATATTTATTTGGGGCCAACTCTGCACAACCTCAGAAAGAGCTGGCTAACGCTGCACGACCCCGGACATAGCTGGTCAACTTTTCACGACGATGTACACAGCTGGCTAACACTGGATGATCCTAGACACAACTAGCTAACTCTTCTCGACCCTAGAGACAACTTGTTTATTCCTGTTAACCCTAGACATCGGTGGCTAACTCTTCACGACCATAGACATAGTTGACCAACTCTACTCGACTTAGACCCAACTGGCTTACGCTTTACGACTCTAACCGACCCAAACAACGCTGGCTGACTTTACACGACCACAGACACAGCTGGCTAACTCTGCACGACTCCAGACACAGCTGGCTAACTCTGCACAACCACAGACACAGGTGGCTAACTCCGCACGACCACAGACACAGCTGGCTAACTCTCTACGACCCCAGACACAGTTGGATAACTCTGCGCGACCACAGACACAGCTGGCTAACTCTGCATGACCCCAAACATAGCTGGCTTACTCCACACGACCCCAGACACAGCTGGCTAACTCTGCACAACCACAGACACAGGTGGCTAACTCCGCACGACCACAGACACAGCTGGCTAACTCTGCATGATCCCAGACATAGCTGGCTAACTCTGAACGACCCCCAAAACAGTTGGTCAACTGTTCACGACCTTATACACAGTTGGCTTACTCTGTACAAACCTAGACATAGTTATCTAACTACATGCCTATGCTATTTCTCAAATGTCCGACTCGAATTGTAATTTACTCTTCTCCATCAATTGACGCCTCAAACGCATCAACTTCAAAATTCTTGCCGAAAATAGCTTTTATCCTCATCTTCATAGTTGTTGTTTCACCACATTTTAGGTAATTCATCCTCTGGCCTCCTTCATGTGATTATCCGTGCCAGGATAGGAATGCTGAGTCTCGTTATTGTATCACCAGTAATTACTGCCTTCCATAGTTGTTGTCCCTTTACGCAGTTGAATCTCTATGGTTTCAAGTGAGAATTTTATGAAGTTAGCAGTTTCAATCCAACCGAATGCAGGCCAGAGGATGAGTTGGCCAAAACTTGGCGAGACAACAACGATGGAGATGAGGATGACAGTCCGCAAATAAATAGATGGATGCATAAATTACTCATCTCAAAGAATTCCAATAAGAAAAGAAAAATATAATATACAATATTATTTGGTACGTATCCGACAATGAAAGACCAGACAAGAACGAAAACTGTGATTTATAAAACTAAAAAAAATCCAATCTTAATCGCATTTTGAGACGTTGAATCTCTACGGTTCCAGGTGAGTATTTTCTGAAAATAGCGGTTTCAATCTTACCTAAAGCAGACGAGATGTTTAGTTGGTCAAAACGTAGTGAGACAACAACAACTATGGAAGGCAGTAATTACTGGGGATACGAGACTCAACATTCCTATCCAGTCACGGTTAATCACCTGAAGCAGGCCGGGGGATGTGTTGGCCAAAACGTGGTGAAATAGTAACTAATATTAAGATGAGGATAACAGATAAATAAATAGAGAAACAGGTGCATAATTTGTCATTGTTAAAAAATTGGGGAATTATTTTGATCTGTGCACTGTTTTTAACATAGAGCAATCAAGTCTATGATATTTAAAAATTTTTGCGTTGGTTTATTTGCTTTATTGTAGAGGATTGGATGTACATAAAAGGTTTACATATAAAATCCCTATGAAAGAAAAATGCTTTTGTAATAACAGTGTAACCAAGATAGGAATATATATATATTTATATGTTATTAGTAGGGCTGTGACAACAGAATATTCTTTGCATTCGTTTGACTCTCGGGTATATATCCGACACAGACACACTTAATCAATCGAGAACCACACCAATCTATGTACAAACATATAAGATATTAACGGATATATATTCAAGAGTCGAAACAATGAAAAGAATATGCTGTTGTCACAGCCCTAGTTATTAGGTATGACATTAATAAAGACAGATTTTTCGACTCCCATAGCAAATAATAACAGTAAAAACTTATTAACTAAAATTGATTCATCGTAATTTTTGTTGTATTCTCAAGAAGAAAGATTTTCAAAAAATCCCCAAAAAGCTAAACTCGGCAAAAATGGAACCGAATGTTATTTCTGCGTATTTTGACGTAAACAATGAAAACAACGCGATATTTTAAATTCTCTCAAAAATCAAATAATTGATCAATTTCGTCAATTCTTTATAGACTTATTTTGGAAAAAAAAGCTGAACTATATATAAACTGAAATAAAATAATATACAAAAAAATTTCATATTTTGCCTCAATCAGAATTGTTTTTGGGAGGGGGATTAATTATTAAAATATACTTGAATGATGAAATAAAATATATTTAATTTTGGGTCACAATCATTGCCGATTTATATGATTTTTCTAGAAAAGGCAAGTTGAAAAATATGTTGAAATTATTAAATTTTAAGAAAAAAATTTTTATTATGTATTATTTACATTTTAAAAATTTTCGTCTGTGAAATTTGTAAAATATTCCCGAAATAATTTCTTATTTCTTTTAATTATTTAATCTTTTAGACGTCGTGAAAAAATGTGGAAAGTTGACCCTTAAAAGTTAATATGAATAAACAAACAATCTTACTGTTAATAATTAACTTTTTTTCATCAATGAGCAAATAAAAATATATTTAGAAATCGAACGTGAATAATTTTGTTCTATGGAAGACCTATCTGTTCATCTTTGAATCTCATTAATAAAAATTGTCGCATAACTTATATTAAGTGCTTCTTCATTGTTAGAACAAAAATATAATTTCTAAATCAAGTTGGTCCTGCATATGACCTTAAACTATATCCGATGGTGAGGCCCCAGTTTGTGGGCTTTAGGGAGTGTGAAGCCACCCTTTAATTGCCATTGCTCCCAGACCCACTCTGATCACGAGTGGTAGTACCTGTTAGGGTTCCAACTATCGGTTAATTAGAAACCGACTTGAAAAAAAGATATATTCTATGAAAAAATTCTTCAAAATCACTGGATTTGGCATTAAATGATATGCCGTAAAACAAAAACAACCAACCAACTAAATCAAGTAACTGAAACAATTATTAGTTCATAGTTAATAAAAAAATTTTGTGCACGGCTGATTTTACAATCTGTTAATATAAAATAAAAATTCACTTTTAGTTTATCAAAAGATTTTGACTTGAAAATAAGTTTCCGATAAAGTTAATTTAAAGATTAAGTTACAATTTAAATAACGCTTAGTTTTAAGAATTAAAAAAATAGCATTTCCCCGAATAAAGAGGAAATCAATAGAAATAATTTAAATATTACATTTTTTCCGGCTAGAAATTACGATATTGAAAATTAATAAATTGTTATCAATAAGGAAACACACTTATATGATGCCTTTTTAGAATATTTCAAGACTAAGGTAAGGCTTTTACTGTTATATTTCACTTGAATAGTGATTGTGCCAAAATTTAACAAGGTAAAATGTACATTTGTACTGACCTTTTTCTTATATTTTAATGTTTCGTTCGGCTGTTTTTCTTGTAATGACGAAAAATTTGCCGCCATTGTTATATTTTATCATTTTTTAAAGGTTTTGTCATTTTGCAATGTTCAAAGCCAATTTCGTTGGTTTTATGGAGTGTAAAATAATGTTTATATGCGATTAAAACCCTGGTTCTTGTTCTTCAAAATAGAGTAAAAATTACGATGAATTAATTTCATTTTAATAGATTTTACTTGTATTTTTTGTTATGGATCTTGACTTATTTTATGAAATTGATTTCTAGCAGTAATACTTACTATATAATATTATATGAGGTTAAAGCGAATATGCTGCTGCTGCTACTACTGCTGCAGATGATGATGATGATGCTGATGCTCCGAAGTCGAGAGTTTAATACTAGATTTACTTTTTGCAAAATAAATGATATCTTTCTGTTTCTTTCTTAGACAAAACCTTATCGAAATTCATCAATTGCAACACAAATGATGTGAGTGTTGTTTGCCCGAGGTTAAACTGTCGACTAAACATAACACAACCGGAGGCAAACAAAGGATCAGTTACATCTAATATTGATCCAAAGGGTAAGTATAGTTTAATGTATCTATGTACTAGCTACATCTACACCCGTTTCCTGGGATGCAGCAAAACTATTTAGTTTTTATTTGTGCTTTTTTCTAAATTTAGTAAGAAAAAGAATTATAGCTGTAAGGAAGAAATCCCCTAACATATTCCTTAATTAAAAATTATTCCACATCCGGACTTTGATTTTTCAGTCATAATTGAAAAATGTTTCCATATTATCAGTTTTCCGAGCAGGACCACACACACACACACACACACACACACACACACACACACACACACACACATATATATATATATATATATATATATATATATACATACATACATACATACATACATACATACAGGCATACATACATAGGATTATCTTCCTTCCCGACAAAAGCCAGAATTTCATTTCAAACCACTTATAATCATTCCCCAGGGAGACCCATCATCCACATCCAAAACTCTACTTTGTCCTTTTATACACCTCAAAAGACTATGCTACCCTACCTTTTTACCGCTGCCTCATACACAGAACCCCTCCCTGTATATCTAATAATAAGGAAAACCTAGAATTATTGCTACACATTACCTAACATATATTGGTATTCTGTAATCCATTATTATAGCCTTACAACCACCCACCCCATAATTTGCTCACTTAACTAACTTCCGAACCATCCCTCGCCCCAATAAATTAAAACCCTGGAACAGAACGTCCCATGTAATCCCTCTCGCTCAATTCCTGCTTAGCATATACCCATTCGCCCTTTCACCTTAAATCATCACCATAATACCCCTCCCAAAATTATACACCACTTCATAGTGCTGTTGTCGTCTCGGTTGCATTTGTCAACATGTCCCTCCATAGATAATAGACATCTTACACATTGATTAAATAGAATTATCACCCATCTTCACTATACCCTCACCTTAACTCTAAAACATATACCACATATATTTAAGACTATGACAAGACCCTATACACCTTTCTACATTGCACTCTATATAATACGCTCCTCCTTTATCTAGAATTCGATAAAACTCCCCCAACATCATACATAATTTTAATTGATCTATTTCGTTCCTAATTAATCCCACGTTAGACGCCACATCCCCACTATGTTACCTAGTATCTTCTCTACTCTTCTGATGAGAAGCATTAGGCTTCGAAATGTCTTGGCATAAAGAGTGTCTTCTATTCTCCCAACTAATTTTTTGTATTCCCTTATTGAATAAATGAACAAATCTATATTCACCAATATATAATTTTTGTGACTTCAATTCCCATTCCTATTGTTCTTCTATACAAGGTTCAGTGATACTTGTTGGGCTTTGTATTGTCCAGGTAAGTCTCCTCTTATAGAATTGAGATCACTCTTTTCTTCTAACGCACTAAACTATATATATATATATATATATATATATATATATATATATATATATATATATATATATATATATAAGAGGGACTTTAAATAATTTTCCATACATTTTTTTTGTACAGGAATTTAAAATTATCGTAGACTCTTGAAAAGTCAGTGTTATTGCTATATATATCTTATAGGATGACTGACTACTTCTAATAATTTCAAGTTCAAATGAACAGCTACAGTAAAAATTAGAATACATCATACTAAAGCCTGATCGTCACAGCTGGTGAATTTAAAAAATGCAATCTGAATGTGAGGACAATTAAGAAGAACGATATGTAATAGAATTCTGCTTTAAACTTGGGAAATGCCACAAAACACATAGAATGCTTCAGACTGCTTTTGGATCATCTTGCATGAATCGAGGATCAGCTTTTGAGTGGCATAAGAGATTCAAGGAAGGCATGGAGTCTGTGAGGATGAGATGTGTGGGAGGAGTAAGGAGGTCAGAATACTGGAGTTTATTGGCCAAATAAAGAATTTCATGGATAAGAATCGTCGTGTGTCTCTAGAGACAATAAGTGCACAGTTTGATGTCAGTGTGGAAGCTATACACACAATTATTTGCAAAACACCGAAAATGCGGAATATTTGTGTGAAGTTTGTCCCAAGGGTGCTCTATCCTTGTCACAGACTATTTGACCAAGATGGGCATCAAGACAGTTCATCATCCCCACCCCCATTTTGGTTATATCCTAAGCCCAAAGGAAAACCTTAGAGGCTGTCGTTATGAGATAATTGAGTATAAAGGAGTCTGTGATTGACATGCTCACACGAGAGAACATTGGACATTCCAGAAGTTGTTGGAACGGTACAAGTGCATTGCAACCGGAGAAGATTATTTCGAAGGGACTAGAGTTTCATGTGTGTACTATCAATAAAATACAGATATGTAAAACGTCTGGAAACTTATTGAAGGCATCTCGTATATATGCATAGCTGTGCATGTTTGATTGAACAACAGTTCCTTTTCAATAACTGCAAATCGACCCTTACTAGGCATTTTGAGAGACCTGCAATAAATATAAATATATTTATTTATTTATTTATATATATGTATTATTAATTATATTTATTCAGTTATTTATATGTATACATGTATATTTATATGCATGTATATGTACATACATGTGTTTATATGCATGTATCTCTCTATATATATAGATTGATAGATAGATACACACATACACACAATATATATATATATATATGTATATATATATATATTTGAACACCCTCGACAGACCCGACAGGCTGAAAAATCTCACCCCACACTGTAGAGATCCCTAGATGTAAAAGATCTTTCTACTCCAGTAGTTTCTTTCCCAGAACCGCTAGGCTTTGGAATTCCATTCCAGGTCCCTGCTTCCCCAACTGTACTGACGTGCAGAAGTTCAAGTGCAACGTGAACCAACATCTTGCTGCCCAAATCCCTACATAGTACCCCAGTAGTTGTTGCCCCTGATAGTAGCCCCCTACACCAAAGTGGCAATGTGCCTTATATGGAGTGAAAATGTAATAATATATATATATATATATATATATATATATATATATATGAGGTATGAGTAAATAGTAAGGTTTTGTAAACTAAGAGTAAATATGAATATTAATACGAAATTTAAAATATAGGCTGAGACCTAGAGGCTCGATGTTTCGCCCGTCTTATGCACGCTTTCTCATTGACCATCTCTCTTGAGAAAGCCTGCACCAGACGGGTTAATGCAGAAAAAGAAACTTTTTTGTGCAAAGTGCTTATAAAGTGGAGGAATTTTTTTTTCAAATAAAAGGATAAATTAAAAAACAGTTAAAAAAATCAAATGTTATCAATACGAAAAGATAAGAGGAGACAATGCTCCCATAAGAGGAATCCGGAATTATACTGTTCACTTAAATATAAATCCAAGGTGTGTGTAGTAATCCGAAAGGTTTGTAATAGTCAAATATATGTAATCCAGGTTTGCAGAAAGATCCGTTTGCAAACGATCAAGGAGTAAATTATTTAATCGATTAAAGTTCTTTTTTTTTCTTTTAAGGACAATTCAAGCGGCATAACTACTTACAGGGTCGGTAAAAATGGCTTTAATTGATAATGGAAAAACAACATTTCAAAAATGTGAAGGAAATGTTATTACTATTGTTAATGTAATGAATGTGTAATAGTAATGAATGGTAATGAAAAATGCTCATATATATATATATATATATATATATATATATATATATATATATATATATATATATATATATATTAGTCCTTGCGCGAAAGAGCAGGACACAAAATGTTTTAAATAATAATAATAATAATAATAATAATAGAATAACAATAACAAAGACTTTCGCTGGCGAGGACTACTATTGACCGTAACCAGTTATACATTCCTTTTGAAATTTCATCTCTATTTTTCTCGTTATGTACTGAATATTTGTTAATGAAACCTATATGAAATATGTTCCTTATTAAATTTTAAAGATTTTCTATTCTGATAGAAGTTTAAAAAATTTAATCTAAAAAAGTTATTTTAAAGTTTTTGTTAAAAAAATTCAGATTTTCTCATTATTCAGCCCTGTATTACAAAGAGGGAGTTGTAAAAATTGAGTTGTGTGAGGAGAAATACAAACTGAAACAGAGAGAATATTCAGACCTGTAATAATACAAAGAGGTGGTTGCAAAAACGAGTTGTGGTGTGAGGAGAAATACAAACTGAAACGGAGAGAATATTCAGACCTGTAATAATACAAAGAGGGGGTTGCAAAAATGAGGTGTGGTGTGAGGAGAAATACAAACTGAAATATAGAGATGGAAAGTTTTGAAATATAATTTTAAAAAAATAAGATACAAGTTAGAAAAGCATTTCATCCAAGGAATGAAAATTGTTAAACAAAATGTTATTACTATAGGCTTTAAAAATAAAGGTACAAGATTCAATTTACAATTTATTTATCTTCAAAGTGCACTTTTATAAATTTTACAAAGTAAGGTACAAAGATTTAATTTAAATTGAATCAAAAAATTATCTTGGATTTATTTTATGTAATGTACATTTTGTTGCAATTAAAAACATTATCGTTCATCTAGCAATTAATGATATAGATATAAAAATTTTCAGTGATTTTTTTTAAAATGCAACAGAATGTACATTACATAAAATAAATCCAAATTGAATCTTGTACCTTGATGGAGTGGCATAGGCTTGTATCGAGATGATGGGCTAATAATTGTAAAGAACGCTACAAGTGTAAAATGTGATCGAGTTAGAAGAGCAATCCATAGAGAGATGAAAAATTTGGGCCTAAAGGTCGAATTAATGCAAAATTAAAGCAGGTTAACTTCCTTGATGTTACGTTTGATCTTGAATTAAACACTTATAAACCCTATAAGCAGGAAAACACCAACCCTATTTATATACACCTACAATCTAATCATCCACCATCTGATGAAGTAACTTTCAATGATTGCAAAGCTATTTATAATACAGCATAGATATAAAATATAAAGTCACTAATACTAGCACGAATGGATCTAGAAACCGTAATAGGAAAATGATCTGGTTTACAATCCGTTCAATATTATGCTGAAAACAAGACTTGGTACTAAATTTTTACAACTTATCAACAAGCATTTCCCACCAAATAATATGTTACATGAAATTTCTGATAAAAATACATTAAAATTAAGTTATAGCAGCGGTGATCATAAAAAAGCATAATAGAAGGATTTTAAGAATGAATAATAGGGAAAGTATCAATAATAGTGATAATGCAGGTGTGAATAAATGTAACTGCCAAAAACCCGAGAAATGTCCCATAAAAATCCCATAAAAATGAATGTTTAACCCCATCAGTGGTATACCACGCTAAAATATTCCCAGTGGGAATCCAAGGGATGAAAAATTCTACATAGATAGTACCCAAATGACATTCAAAAATAGATTTTATGGACATACACGTTCGATGAATAATCAAACATGAAAAAGACACCTCGTTATCGTTATACTACTGGAAACTAGTTAGGGAAAATAAAACACCTAAGATAGAATGGAAATTATTAGGAAAGCCAGTACTTGCCATTCATTAAACTCACCATGTCAGTTATGCGTATCAGAAAAAACTTGAGATAAATAGGTTTAAGGACAGGGACAAACTATTAAATATCAAAAAAGAAACTGCTATATCCTGCAAACATTTCAGAACATATGCGCTTAAGGAAGTTATCAAAATCAGAACTATTATAATAACAACAATCCCATATCCTAATTCCCCCCCCACACGAACGCACACACACACACACACACACACAAAAGGATAAGTAAGGTCATTATTATAATCCTACCCAATTTGAGTACATTGGTCTCTTAATATTCTATTTTCTCAAACGGATAATCAAAAAGTTAGGGGAAATTCAAAATGATGTATACATGTGTATATGCGTATGTATGTAGATGTATATACATGAATATATTCTGTGTATACGTATGTATACGTATATATGTAGATGTGTATATGATATTTATATCGATGTGTATGGATGTATACACGGTGTTATGTAATGAATAAGGTAAGTACAACAATATATAAACATATGTATTCCGTTTATATAGCCGAAATATTCCGAATTTGTTATTGTATATCGGTATATATCTGTATAAACTTCGAAGGTGTAGTTATTTGATCTGAGGATAGACCCATGGGCTTCAATGTGCATTCACTATAAGTTTTTTTATGTGGAAAAAGAACATACAACTTGCGAGAAATAGCAAGCGAGTGGGTGCGCATAATATGATTGTATAAACTTAAATACATATATATGTGTACACGGTGTGGGTAAAAAAAAAGGTTATGTAAAGAATGCGCTCATATCTATATCTATTTAGATGTATCATGTATGTGTGTGTGTGTGTGTACATATGTGGGTATATGTGTATGTATGTTTGTATTTATTTATGTCTATCTGAACTATAAAAATATTAGGGGGTTACCGTAGTGTATATATATATATATATATATATATATATATATTATCAGAGTGTATATATGTGTGTATATATGTATGTATGTGTGTATATGCCTATGTAAACTATAAAATTAAACGGTCTCATATAAGTGGGTTACCATACTACTGAAGTTAGAGTGCACCTTATTAAATAAATTTTCGACCATAAACAAATATAATACATATATGTATGTGTGAAGTTATGTGCATGTATATGTATAGATATATATTTATATGTATGGCTACGCGGGTGTACCTGTATGTATGTATATTTATGTATATATGTATGTGTGTACTTATGTGTATATGTATAAAATGTATCTATGTATGTATATGTGTCTCATATGTGTATTGTATATATCTTTCTGGCTTTATGTGCATGTATGGGTATGTATGTATCTGTATCTGTGGGTATATAATGTATATATATGTATGTATATATGTGTATGCTTGTGTGTGTGTGTATACATATGTTTATCGAAAGGTGAATGAGATTATGATCTACAGGTTTTCAGGTTTATCTCTTCGGTAATTAAAAAAATTCCTAATTGATAGTTTTGATAGTATTTGCATAATAACAGCGGTATATACCTTTGTATATCTATTCGTATTACTTAGTCTATTACAGTAAATAGTTCCTCGCAAGCTTACGTAGTGGGTAATAATGTTGAAAATACACAATTGTTGATACTAACTATTGATTAATCACAGTTAGGTCTGCATGTATGCCGATGACAATTATTTTTGTATATATATATATATATATATATATATATATATATATATATATATATATATATATATGTGTGTGTGTGTGTGTGTATAGATGTGTATATGTATGTATGTGTATGTGTGTATTTGTATATTTGTATATGAATGCATGTATGATTATATCTGTATATATGTATATATATATATATTGGTACATGTAGGTGCCTATGTTGTATTAGTTTGTATCTGTATTATATGTATGTTTATAGGTTTGCATGTGTGTATATGCTGAGTTATATGTTACTTTCATACATTGAGAGTGTATGTAGTGCTCTACGCATGCAGATATTTCTGCGTGTATGTGCAAAGAAATATAAAAAACGGTGTGTATCCACTCCTGAGTATATGTGTGTGTGTAGGTTTACTTCTGAAATATGAATGTGTGAAAATCAAAAATACCGTTTTCTCCATTCTGGGTGGCCGTTGGGAATATGTGGACTACCTAAAGTCTGACCGCTAGCTATAGACGATATAATATCGGACTTCTCAAGTAATTTACAACGCAAAACAAAAGAGGAGATACTTAACCTTTGAGTGATTAAAAAAAGAATATAAAAAGAATAAAAAAATAAAAATTGTTCCTTACCTAAGTTAAGAAAATGATAAAATCCTGTGAGGAATGAATCGTTTAGAGGCCTTGCTTATCCTCCCCCCATACAAACCCCTATTCTATGACAAGGTTCTAATTTTGTAAACGATATAAGAAAATGTTTTTATATCTTGAAATTTCAGTTTTCGAAGGTAATTCTTGGCCTGAAGATGTAATCTTCCCAATAACGGGTTATTACGGAAAGATATATGCACATATGTAGCTATCAATGTTTGTATAAATATATTTAATATATATATACGGCATAATCACGTTGACACACCGGTTCTCGTCAGATCATCAAAGTTAAGCAACGTTGGGCCTAGCTAGTGCCAGATGGGTGACCATTTGGGAATTCTAGGCGCTGTATGCTCCCCACTTATCATGGCATTGCTTCCAGTCGTCCTGAACCCCCACTTGCCACTGGTATTCAACTATGTTGACCCACGTAACGTGTGGTTGGAGATTGCGCAACTCTTAATACAAAAATCTCACACGATGGCATCCTTACAGTGGGTATCCATAGTCTGTCAAGACTGAAGGAAGTCTTGTAAATATATATATATATATCCTCTTCTGATGAAAGGATTTAGCTTAGAAATGCCATGTCCTTAAGAGGTTATTCTTCCTTTTTCTCATTAATCTGATAATACAATAGAGTTCTATTTAACTTTTATTCCTTATCTTTTAATGTAATGTGTGTGTGTGTGTGTGTGTGTATGTGTATGTGTGGGTGTGTGTGTGTGTGTGTGTGTGTGTGTGTGTGTGTGTGTGTGTGTGTGTGTGGGTGTGTGCGTGTAATCTAATAAGATCTCATAAAAAAAGTTGACAAGACACGACTTCGGTGTCAACCACTCAACTCTTTTCTGAATTTGTTCTTCTTAACGCAGCTAATTCATTTAGATGCAAATCAATATATTTTTAACTACACGCTCCTATGATCCTTAAAGATCATTTCACATAAAAGCCCGGCCACAAATTGGCACTTACATAACTTGGGCTACTTACACCATACCAGACTGGTTTTCGCTACACGACGCTAGACACAGCTAACCTTCACTAAATGACACGAGACAAAACTGGTTATCACTGCGCGACGCCAGACACAGTTGTCTCTCTCTTCATGTCCTCAGGCACAGCTCGCTTGCTCTACATGGGCAGACAAAGCTAGCCGGTCGTACATTGCTAGACACAGCAAGTTCTCCGTACACAATGACGCTAATTCTAAGAAAATTCGGCTCAAATTGTAACTAAATCTTTTTCATAATTCTGATGAATCGTAATTATCTTCTCCATAGCAAACTTTTATTTAAACTTCTCCATAAGACAACGATAAATTTAAAAAAAGTTCGATTTGAACAACTCCGTTTCGCCATGAAGAAAATTTTAGCAAAGTTCAACTTCTAAATGATAATTATAAATTCTCCATATCATGAAAATAAATTTAACAAAGTCGGATTCTTATTGAAAATTCTTCATAACATGCCGACGCAAAATGTAAAAACTCCAATTCTCGTTTCTTTCATATGAGCTTTACTTTCTTCAAGCCGAAATAACTTGTAATCTAGTAAGACTTAATAATAAAAAAATAATTGGCAGCATGCACACGACTTCTAAAATTCAGCTTGCTCTCTTCGCTGCGAACCATTCGACTCTTTTCTCCTTAATACGTTCTTAATGTGTTGGTATATATATATATATATATATATATATATATATATATATATATATATATATATATATGTATGTATATATATATAAAAGGCTGAATGTGTGTGTGTGTGTCTGGTCACGAATAAGCTCCTATATGGTTGACTTTTTTTAAAAAACTGATTACATATAATGATAGAAGATGTACCGAGACACAGGAATGGGTATGCTTGATCTGGCAGAACGGTGGTTCATAAAAATTGTGCAGTCTGCGTTCGCACCTGGTCCACAAAGTATGGAAATAAAAACTTAAAATTAAAAAAAAAAAAGTTTACAAGTGTTTTTGATATAGATGTACATAAGAATACTTTGATAAGTATGTTTTAACTTAAATAGGGATGGTATAATAAGATTGTGGGGTCTGCGTTTGCACCTGGCCTCCATGGAATGGAAATAGGCACAAAGTTTAATAAAGACTTTTCATATCTATCTGCGTAAGTATACTTTGATAATTATGTTTCAGTTTGAAGAAATATGGTATGATAAAATTATGGGGTGTTCGTTCGCACCTGAACTCCATAGAATGGAAATATGTCACAAAGTTTAACAAGGATTTTTAATATAGACCCACAGAGTATTGTGATAAGTGTTTCAGTGTGAACAGGTATGGTATAATAAATTATGGGGTTTATCTATTTTATTTTTACTTTCATCATATTTTGCGTTGGTCTTGATACCCCCAAATTCGAAGCTATCTCTTTACAATCCTTCCTTTTCATAACCTATCATACTTTAATAAATCAGAGTCCATTTTCTGTAGGCTGTTTTTGAACCCAGTCAACAACGAGTACTTTTGCTAGTGTATATACTAGCATGGGTACCCGGCATTGCCCGGGTTGACATGAAGTTCCGTTTACCAACACCTAATGATATTAATCATTTTCATCATGGGAAACAAGTTCAAAAATATAAGAACGAATAAAAACATGTAAATGTAATTGTCCAAGAAAAAAAGGAAAGAAGTACGTTATACCCTATTTCGGCAGAAGGGATACAAAGAGAAGAAACTATTCTCCGAATATTGAGCACTTTTTGTTGTCTGTGCGTTAAAAAGAATCCTCCCAAAAATGAGCAAATAAAAATAAAACAACTTTTGTTTCAATAAAAATAGCAGCCAGTGGCCGAACGATCGAAAAAAAAAATAGCCAAACGAGTGTGTAATATGCGTTTCTTTTTCTTTTTTATTTTTTGTAAAGGCTTTTTTTTTCATAAATAAAGGAAATCTTTTATTTGCTTTTTTTGAGAGAGGAGCTTTTGTGTTTCTAAAAGTGTGGCTGAAGTTTGAATTCGAAGCGGTAAAAGTTTCTGCATAGCCGTTTCAAGAATATTAAAAACAAACAAATGAATTTTTTTCAGTTTATTCGTGAGTGTTTTTTGTTTGAATATTAAAAAAAAAAATTTTTTCTGTCCACACCGAATTATTTTTTAAGCTAAAAACTTATTGGGATTACCAAATTATTTTATTTGGTTAAGTTTCTAGCGAGAGATAACTCTACGTCTTAAAAAAAGTCGATGTCGGAAATAATTCCAAATAAATTAAATTAAATATATTATCAATTAAATTGCTATTTAAAGTTTATTAAATAACAATCTTAAATAGAACATTTAAAACAATTCTTTCTCTAGAAACATTAACTAACATACTGCTATTAAGTAAAATCGATTTTCCTTAATGCAATATGCAAATAAGGTGGTTTTTTAATTGTATATTTTGCAAGAATCATACTATATATAGAAATAAATGAAAGAGTAACGTAGCGGATCTTTGCATATATTAATCAAATTGTGAACAAACAACCAGCAAACAAACAGACAGGAATACGAATATATATTTATATTTATATATATATATATATATATATATATATATATAGAGAGAGAGAGAGAGAGAGAGAGAAATGTGTGCGTCTGTGTCTGTGTAAAAAATAATGATGACTAATTTTCAATTGACTAATACATTTGATGTAGAGTGTGTTTCAATTTTTACTTTCCAGGCTATGTCTATAATTGGGGACCCCAAAACGTCATTTTTGTAGCAAGAGACAGTGCTGGGAACTCAGCTACTTGCCGGAATAAACTCTTTGTTAAGTGTAAGTAAATCTTTCTCTTTTTCTCTATTTACATTGGTTTTACAAATCAATTCAAATGTACTAGATAGTATCGCTATTTGTCATAAATATACTACTACTGCTAATACTATTGCTACTACTACTGGGAAGCCATCAGGGAACTACTTAGAGATGCCCCATGGAGAAATATTTTTTCTCTCCCTGCTGAACAATGTGCAAAAGAGACCACTGACTGGTTCAAAACTGCAATCGAAACGCATGTTCCCATGCGGAAATTTTATAGTAAGCCCCACTCTCCCCAATGGTTTACGTCGACTTGTGCAACTGCTATTGCTCAAAAGCAGCATGCATACCGAAGGTTTAACCGACATAAGTCCAGTTCAAACAGACTGAAGTATATAGAAGCTAGAAATAACGTTAAGAAAGAAATAGCGACAGCTAAGAAAGAATTTACGGAAACCACTAAAAAGCGCATCGAAGCGCAAAAACTAGGAACTCGAGACTGGAAAATCTACAACAGTGTAGTAAACAATGGGCAATCAACAATTCCCCCACTAACCAACAATCACGAGGTTGTCTCCTCAGCAACCGACAAGGCTTACATGCTTGCCAGTCGGTTTGCCTCAAACTCCACACTGGACCCTTCCAACCACCCTCCACTGACTTTCCTATGCGGACAGACGCCACGCTAGACGATCTGAAAACCACCCCTGCTCAGGTGCATGCTATCATAAAAAACCTTGAAACTTCAAAAGCATGTGGACCCGATCTTATCCCAGCTGTGCTATTAAAATGTGCTCAGCCGAAGTAGCTCCAGTTCTCTCCAAACTCTACAACAAATGCCTTAATGAAGCTTGCTTTCCGGGCTGTTGGAAAACTGCTTCTGTGTACCAGTATTCAAGAATTCTGGCGAAAGGACTGACCCATCAAATTATCGCCCCATTAGCCTCCTCCCACTTTTTGCCAAAATATTTGAGACCATAATTAACCATGCTCTAGTCCATCACCTTACAGATGCTAAACTTCTGACTGACAAACAATATAGATTTAGACAAGCCCGTTCCACAGCAGACATCCTAACTGTGATCTCTGAACGTATATACCATTCACTGGATAAAGCGGGGGAGGGCAGAGCGGTAGCTCTAGATATATCTAAGGCTTTTGACAGGGTATGGCATGAGGGTCTCCTCAGGAAAATCAGATCATACGGTATCACTGGTAGAATACATAACATAATCAAATCCTTCTTAGATAAGAGAAAAATCCAGGTTGTCCTCGACGGTCGTACATCTAAACAATATGATATAAATGCGGCGGTGCCCCAGGGTTCTATCCTTGGACCTCTATTGTTCCTGATATTCATAAATGACCTCCCCGACAAAATTGCCTCTGAGATGGGTATATATGCTGATGACACTACACTCTATGGCAGGCATGACAGGAAGACGAATGAACACATTTCTAAAGAAATGGCAGAAACACTAGAGGAAGACCTCCAATCTGTAGTGGAATGGGGACAAAAGTGGTTGGTCGCGTTCAATGCTGCCAAGACTAAACTAGTTTCATTCAATAATTACAAGAAACCCTCTCTACCACCTATAGCAATGGCAAACGACTCTTTATCTGAGAGTACATCTTTCAAACTCCTTGGCCTAACGTTCACAGGAAACATGAGTTTGAACAATTACATTGAAGGCATTGCCAGGGCCGCTGCAAGAAAGGTGGGCTCTCTCTACCGTGCTAGAAAACTACTAACACCTGAAAGTATCCTGTACCTCTATAAGGCCACCATTCGCCCATGTATGGAGTATTGCTGCCACATCTGGGCTGGTGTATCTGCTACTAGTCTCTCGCTCCTTGACAAGGTTCAAAAGAGAGTCGCAAACCTGATAGGCCCTGAACTGGCATCTAAGCTTCAGCCTCTGTCCCATCGACGAAATGTTGCATCCCTCTGCCTTTTCTACAAGTATTTTAGTGGTGAATGCTCTGACGAACTGCAATCACTTGTGCCCCCACGACGTGAGCACCCTCGACAAACCTGACAGGCTGCTAAATCCCACCCCCACACTGTAGAGATCCCTAGATGTAAAAGATCTTTCTACTCCAATAGTTTTTCCCCAGAACTGCTAGACTCTGGAATTCCATTCCAGGTCCCTGCTTCCCCAACAGTACTGACGTTCAGAAGTTCAAGTGTAACGTGAACCGACATCTTGCTGCCCAAATCCCTACATAGTACCCCAGTAGTTGTTGCCCCTGTTAGTAGCCCTCTACATCAAAGTAGCAATTTGCCTTGTTTGGGGTGAAAATGTAATTAAAAAAAAAAAAATTTTTTAAATAAAAAAAAATTGAAGGCCTTGAAATGTTAACTGGGGAATAGTGTTAAAGATGTAAAAGCAGTGGCTATAAAGAATGATCATAGCAGGTTTTCACGTTTGCATAATGAAATTCATTAAGGTGCTGTCAATAATGTATGAGAAAATCCAGGCAATGCGGACCTTATCAAGAGAGACGGGCCTTGTATTGACGACTACGAAGACTATGCTAAATTTTTGGTACTCTTCATACAAGAGTTGCAAAAATTTGGTTAAACACCGTATTAAGACCTTGATATTCTAGTTCTTTTCATGGCCAGTTGCACAAACTGCAGAGAAACAGATGTCCAAAGATTTACTCAATTGAATCACAAAGTGATTCATATGTGCACTAAAAAGCAAATAGTTCTAATTGCTACACCCTTTCTCTGCTTCGTTGGAATTCGCTTTCCTCCTCACTCATCAAAGCAAGGAATTTTTTATGGGAAGGTATTAACTCAAAATATTTTCAATTAATGGAAATCATTCCAAACACTAAAAAGTAACACATACATGTAAAAATAGTAAGCTGATGCAATATTAGAAACTCCTATAAAACAAACAGCCAAAAGCTAAAGGCTTAGAAAATTTTCAAGCTGGCCACACCTTGAACAGGACCCTAACACGTCTGCTTAACAACCTCTTTGACTTGGTGTAAAAAAGTCAATGATTCACATATCAGCTTTATTTATCTTGCACACACACATCTCTATACATACGTGATAGTCAAACAAACTATATATGCACTAACAACAATATAAACAAACGTACACACATACAAAATGCCACGCTGCAAAATACTCACATATATTACTTATAAACGCATATCCACACTATGGATATTTTGACTTTCACGTTTCTAAGCCTTGTAACTATTTACTTAACTTTCTCTACCAAACCCGTGTTTGCACTATGGACATTTACTAACATAAAAATAGCTTATATATAGAAGCATGTTCTTTTATAAATACGTTGTTCCCAAATTTTCATTTACAAAACTCTGTTTATGGTTTCAGGTAGCCTTTGCTCCCTGGTGACTTTTTATTCCTTTAATTTTTCATTTATTTTCATTTTTTCATTTTATTATGCATGCATATTCCTTCATTATATTTATTTGCAACAACATAACATTTATACCGATTTATATTAATTGTTATTGGCAAAGATGCTTTGAAGAAGATGGTTTCTACCAATACCAGGGACCATGCCACAAAGTCTTGTGCATCATGAAGATCAAAATCCCCCAAACTGAAAAAATTAAGCTACCTGAAGTGGATACGGTTGATTATATAACGAAACCGAACGGAAGATACGAAAAAAGAAACCATATATTTATTTAAAAAAAAATTACTTTATTTTTAACACTTCTTGAGTTATTTCGAAAAAAACAACACTTCTTGTATTATCAAATAATAAAGCAAATTTAGTTTTAACACTTTTTGTGTTTACGAAACAACAAAATGCACTTCTGTGGTATGCGGACGGCGTCCATATTTTCTTGGTGCGTTTCACTAAACTGTCGCTAGGTGGCGCTTCTCGGTCAAAAACATTTAAACTATGAATTTGTTGTTGACCCTGCAAAGTTGCTTTAATAAAAAAAATGTTTCATTTTAATTATTTATTCGTTTGAAAAAAAAGAAGCTATTACAACCTTTTTATTGAATAATTATTTTATCATAAATATTTATGTATGATAATCTGAAAAAAAAACTAAATAAAACTGCCATATTTACCTAAATTCAATTTATTTTTTAAGTCTTGAATATGGAAACTTAATTCAAATATTTAAATTTTCTTGCACCAAAACGATTTTTATTTGTTAAAAAATATGTCATTATACAGAAAATTGGCGAAATTGATTTATAAATTTACATTTACAAATAATCAAATTAATTTTTTTTATAATATGGATGTTGTATTTGTTTTACAATAGACTTTAAAATGTTTATTCGGTTCGAAAAACAAGTACTATTGAGCGTTACGTGAGAATAGGAAAAAATGACCGCCAAAATAGGCCCATAAAACAAATTACTGGTAGAAATCCACCTAATAAGAGTTACTGACCGTGCTGTAATAATAACATTGTCATTTAGAAAGCCATCCTTAATATGAAGAGGAAGGTTCTTTGTAAACTATTCTGTACTTTCACCTCACAATTTAATAAATAACTAAACTTGGGAAATTGAAACTCTCCCTGGAAATTATATTACTGATGAAGTTTAATATCAGTAAAAGGATCTGGCGAAACACCGTTTGCTGCTAACTTTGAATCGGGTACTCTTCTAGTTTGCTAATATTTATGAAATTATTGCTTTTGTTGTGTTTATGTTTTTCCCCAATTCGCAATAATAACTTTTTTTGTTGTAAAAGAAAATTAGCTATTACTAGCGAGGAGACCCGACGTTGCCCGATGCTGAATGATGATCGACAAATACTTCACTAGGTGTATCAGAACTTTTAGGGAATTTTTTACAGCTCTAACACGAAACGGCGAATAAAATATAAGAAACTCGTAATTTCTCTTTTAAAAGTAGGTTGTTTATTTTCTGTATGGAATATACTTCCAAAATAAACTATTAAAGTTGTTTAAAAAATAATAGAGATATTATTTTAAAAAAAATAGTGTTTACAAAGTGCCGGCGCGCCTTCATGTAGCCATTCTTTTACGTAATGAAATCAATTGAATTTTACGAGTTAATTGTTTTTCAATTTTTAAGCTTTAAAAATCTATCAAAATTTTTCTATTGGTTAAATTTTTACGATATTTTCAGGGTCAATGTGAAATTTTATGCTCTTTCTAATAAACCAAATATACTATTTTAGACAAACATTTTTTTAATTCCCCCCCATTTTGAAATGTCCATTAAAATTTTAATAATTTATGTACCAAAGTTTATACATCACAAATTGAAGAGAAAAGATCAATAAATAATATATTCAATTTTTAAAACAAAAAAGAAGTGTTTTTTAGAAATTTACCTGTAAACTCCAAAGTTTAAAACCTTTTTTAAAACCACATTTTTTTAAAATGAAACTTTATAATCTTCTTATATTGCACAAAAGTTTCGTTTTATTACGAAAATTATTTCTATTTCATTCAATGTTTTTTTTTTAGATATCAAAAAACAAAAAAAAAATCACTCCATAAAGCGGAAATTAAATATATTAAATCAAAACTCGTGTATTTCTTTGAGAGAAGAAAAAAAGACAAAAATTATAAGTAAAATGTGACTAGTTTTAAGGTATGGAGGCAAAAATTTCTTTACGCACAAGGCTCGTCGGCTAACGCGAACGTGTAGTTTTTACTGCCTCTGTCCATCCGTAGTCAAAACGGCGACTTCCGGTTTTCGATGACAACGTAAACCTGCTGCGATATCGCGCTTTTTTTTCAAAACAATCGTTTGAAAATTTCTTTTATTTAAAAAATAAATAGTATTTAAAATATAAATATGGATAAATTCTGAACAATGAAGAATGGAACTCAACATTCAATAGTATTTTTATAGGTAAGTGATTTTTTCGATTTTTATAACCGAAGAAAGTAAAATTTGGTTTATTTTCTTCAAATCTTTTTTAAAGAAAACCGATTTAAAAAACAAATATTACATAATTTGCTATTAAGCCTGTTATTTTCTTTTAAAATTCGGTCTTTGCTCTTTTAATTAAAAAAAAATAGGGTTTGAATGACATTTTTCAAGTAGTTATAAGCTTGTAAAAATAGAAGGTCGAATTATTCAATTTTTTTTCACGCATTAAGATCGATTTCTGACACACCTAATGCTTCATACGCTCATATTTTTTATTGTTATCGAAATCGGTAAAATTATCCATTTTTCAATCAAACCGACTGATTCCTTGCTCTAGTTAGAGACCTATAACCGTGCACCGGGAAGAAGCTCCACATACCTCTTCACAGTGATTTAGTCCTCAATATATTGTAGTCTACATTGCAAAGTAGAGAACCTAATCTTGATTTTTATTTTTATATAATTATTTTGAATTAAAGTTTAAAATGCAAAAAAGTAAAGTTTCATCATTCAATTGTGCTCAAAACAGAACATTCATTTCAGACGTGCCCCTATCATATCAAAGAATCTACTCTTGATTTTATATACCTGGTGCTGTGATAATGGCTTTGCTAGGGTTATAAATTATGACGAATAGTCAAATGAATAAAGAAAGAAAGAGAGTGAATATAAAGGCAATAAAATTCTATATCTCTTATCCATACCCCCTAAAGATTTCTCTCAGTTTTTTGCTAAAAGAATCGGTTAAACTATCAGAAAGCATTTTCAATTTTACATTGACCGTGATTAGCCATCATTAAAAAAAACCTAGCCCAACTCCTACCTATGTAAATGTCCACTAAAAATATTTATTTAATTTTTTTTGTGGCGGGAATGGGGGTAATCCTATTTTAAATTAGAGGAATGAGAGTTTATCCAACACTTTTCAAACGGTCCTACTTTTTACCTATTTATTCACTTTTGCCATTTTTAACGGTGCCATTTTTTCCAGTGCCATTTTAACTATGCCATTTGTACCTAAATTCGTATTTACGTGTTTCTGAAACAATGTTTTTATTCCTTTTTCAGCTTTACCTTTGTCGATAACCAATAAACTTGTGTCTAAAACATATCATGACTCAGTCTTAGTTGTCGATAAAATTTATGCTAAATGTTCTAGGTTTGCACGTTTTCTGCCAAACGTACGCATTCCGGAGTCTTTATAACCAGTGAGCATGAAAGGAAAGTTTTGTAACAGAATTATACAATTAATTCGTGGTGATAAACGTTTTTTTTTTCATAGTTTATTTGTTTTTTTATTCTTGCAGACAAAACCTGTGAAAATCCACCTCGTTTTGATCAAACCAACTGTAGTATTATATGTCCTGCAGGACAGGCATTGTGTATGCCGTTTCCGTTTAAGTTATCTTGTAGCAAGCTGGGAGTATTCAACAGAGAAAATCCTTTTAATGACTTGGTTATCCCCCCTTGTGGAGGTAGGTATCTTTCATTTATTTATTTTTTTACTTTTACAGGAGCACGATGTAGAAAGTTAAGATGTCTGTTCGCATTACATTTAAATTTCTGCATGTTAGTACAATTAAAGAAGCAAGAAACAGGGAGGGAGTTTCAAAATATAGCAGTTCAAGGTAAGAAAATATTAGAATTGAAATTTTTTCGGCATCTAGAGATCTCTACAGTGAAAGGGGCTGGATTTTGCTACTTTTCAAGTTAGTCGGGCGAATTTACGCCAAGGGAGTTCCCCATAGTATTTTAAAGTTAAATTAAATAGTATTTTCAAGTTAATTAGTATTTTCAAGTTAAATTAAATATTATTTTCAAGTTAAATTAAATAGCATTTTCAAGTTAAATTAAATAGTACTTTCAAGTTAAATTAAATATTATTTTCAAATTACTTAAACAGTATTTTCAAATTAAATTAAATAGTATTTTCAAGTTAAATTAAATAGTATTTTCAAGTTAAATTAAATAGTACTTTCAAGTTAAATTAAATAGTATTTTCAAATTAAATTAAATAGTACTTTCAAGTTAAATTAAATAGTATTTTCAAATTAAATTAATAGTATTTTCAAGTTAAATTAAATAGTATTTTCAAATTAAATTAAATAGTACTTTCAAGTTATATTAAAGTTTTACAATATCTTTTTTTATTAAATTGTTAGGTGAAAGTACTGAATAGTTACAAAACACCCTCCTCTCCCATTATTAAGAATGGCTTTCTAAATAATAACGTTATTATTTCAGTACGGTTCAATAAGTGCATAAGTATCAAAAAAATGTATTCAATAAAAAACAATAAATCAGAGTTAATTCTAAGAAGTCCATTTTCAAAACCAATATGCAAATATCAAGAAGTTTCATTGAATAATGACAATAAAGAGGTGCTCATAAATCAAGTCTATTCACGATACTTCCTTGTGTGCCGCGTCATTAACAGACTAAGGCTTTGGAAAAATCCACGTAATGATGTCTATCGCTCCACTCGATTAGTTGGAATACAAATGTGCATTTGGAGATGTTGCCATCCTCTGCAAACACTGCTACAGGCCCGAATTTTTAAATTGTTCAACATCTACCAGTATGTGTTATCTTTATAAAACTACCATTTGCCAATGCATAGAGTATTGTTTTTACTCACAACTTCCACGCAATGTGATCCAATAAGCTTACTATATTTTTTCCCTTCAACGAAATTTATATATCTGACCCACTCGGCTTGCAACAAAATACTCTTTCGTCAGTTTAGAGATCTCTGTACTATAGTCTAATTGCTTCTTGACTTTGTTTGCATTTGGAATTCCCCCTACTCCCTGTTTCCACAACCGTACCAACATGCAGAAAGTAAAATGTAATGTGAACAAACATGTTTCTACCCAGTTTCCAGCCTCAGTTTTACCCCTCCTAAATTTACGTCTATCACGTTTCTGTCTCAATACACCTTGCTTATAGTGAACTAATGTAAAAACAAAATTAAGATTAAATAGCCAATGCTATCAAGGACTATGAATCCAATCTGTAAATAAAGTTATTTCTAACCCTAACTAAAAATTTCATCCCTGTATCTCAATACTTAAGTAAGGCTTGGTTGTAAGTAAACTCTTGACCGACAAACAATATGGATTCAAGCAAGCTCGTTCAACAGCAGATATCTTAACTGTATCTTATCTTAACTGTAGTCTCTGAACGTATATAATCGTTCACTGGACAAAACAGGGGAGGGTAGAGCGGTAGCCCTTGATATATCTAAGGCTTTTGACGATGGTTTTCTAAGGAAAATTAGATCATATGGTATCACTGGAAGAATACATAACGTAATTAAATCCTTCTTAAGTAAGAGAAAAATCCAGATTGTCCTCGACGGTCGTACATCCAAACAATATGATATAAATGCGGGAGTACCCCAGAGGTCTATCCCTGGGCTTTTATTATTCCTGATATTCATAAATGACCTCCTTGATAAAATTGTTTCGAAGATGGGTATATTTGCCGATGACACCACCCTCTATAACAGGAATGAGGGGAAAACAAATGAACACATATCTAAGGAAATGGCAGAAACTAGAGGATAGGATAACCTCCAATCTGCAGTGGAATGGGGACAAAAATGGATGGTCACATTCAATGCTGCTAAGACTAAGCTTGTTTCCTTCAATAATTACAAGAAACCTTTTCTACCACCAATAGCAATAGCCAAGAACACACTGCCTGAAAGTACTTCCTTTAAACTCCTCAGCCTAACGTTTACAGGGAACATGAACTGAAATATATACATTGAGAGAATTGCCAAGGCTGTTGCAAAGAAGGTGGACTCTCTCTACCATGCTAGAAAATTACTTATGCCTGACAGTATCCTATACCTCTATAAGGCCACCATTCGCCCATGTATGGAGTACTGTTGTCACATTTGGGCTGGTGCATCTGCTGCTTGTCTCTCACTCCTGGACAGGGTTCAAAAGAGAGTCACCAACCTAATAGGTCCTGAACTGTCATCTAGGCTTCAGCCTCTGTCCCATCGAGGAAATGTTACATCCCTCTGCCTGTTCTACAAATACTTTAATGGTGAATGCTCTGACGAACTGCAAGCACTTGTACCTCCTCGATGTGACTACCCCCGACAAAGCCGACAAGCAACTAAGTCCCACCCCTTTACAGTAGAGATCCCTAGGTGTAAGAAAGCCTTTAACTCCAATAATTTCTTCCCCAGAAATGCAAGTCATTGAACTCCCTTCCGGGATTCTGCTTTCCCAACTGTACTGATATGCAGAAGTTCAAGTGTAATGTGAACAAACATCTTTCTACTCATCTCCCTTCATAATGCCCCCACAAATTATTTTCCCGATAATAGCCCCCTGCTTCAAAGTGGCACTTGCCTTGTTTGAGGTGAAAATTGAAAAAAAAAAAGTTATGAAAATGTCAAGCAATACATTTCATTCACTTTTAATTATCCTTTTTTTCACTCGAAAATACTAAAACTGACAACTGCAACAAGGAACAAATGTCATTTCATAACTAAAATTCGTAACCTTTCTTACTTTGTTTAAACAAAAAGAACATTAAAATTTTGCCTTTGAAAACAGGGTACTCTTGCACCATTCAACCCGAATTCTCGTGAATTCCCGCCAAGCTTGAATCGGGCGAGACCGGCAATCATCGGTGAAATTTTGAAACGCTAACTCGACTTTTTATATTATTTATTTAATTTTCTTTCTGTTATGTTATAAATCTATACATGTTAGAAAAAGAAATGAAAACATCGATGCAGATAATCTCATATTGTCAGAAGAAATTGCTGTCCCCCAAAAATGAGGTGCAACGGGCAACAATTGTAAACACAGATGTTTACTTAAAAAACGATCGTGTGTAAAGGATGGTTTCTCCTGGCGATGTACAAATGAACAGTGCCACCAAAAGAACCTGACTGAACAACAAGTCTTGAAAATAAAAAAAAAACAAGAAAAAAAATACTGTTACAAAAAAGAAAACAAAACAAGCAAACAAAAAAAAATATATATACGTCTACTGTATGTTATTTTCCGTGCATGACCTTTATTTTCTCGATTAAGTCATTGAATTAAATTTGCATTTTCCAAACTCAATAAAATAAATTGAATGTAGGTATATATGGCAACAGTACACTTAATTTAGAATTTTTTCAGATTATTATATATAAAAATTTATTATAAAATAATTCTTAAGTCGTTATAATTTTTCTTTTCTCTGCTTCTACATAATTTGGACCTAACCAACCGATTTTTTCCAAACTTGATGCAAGACACTTATCCCTATGTTAAACTAGGGTAATGAGAGCTTAGTTTGTATAATATAGGATTGAAACCGCTATCTTCAGACAATGCTCACCTAGAACCGTAGAGATTCAACGCTTTATAGCGGTTTCAATCCTACCCAAAACGGCCAGAGGATTAGTTGGCCATGTGTTCTAATTAGTGGCGAGAAGATAACTATGGAAGGCAGTAATCACTGAGAATACAGTAAAGAGACTCAGCATTTCTATTCCGTCGCAGTTAACTACCTGACGAAGGTCAGAGGAATAGTTGGCCGAAATGTGGTGAAACAACAACTATGAAGATGGGGATAGAGCACTATCGTAAATGTATCTCACCTGCTACTTAAGTGGCTATATAGCGAGAATCGCTGTTTGTAAATAAGCAAGCAGCTTGTGCACTGTAAAGGCGAATATTTATTTAAATAGACATTTGTTGAGCTCATTTGCGAGCCCATTCCCATGGGTCGGTGGGTAGAACTGACGACTATTAGCGCGATGGTTGTAGGTTAAATGCCCGGCTAGGGAAAGGTCATAGTCGCATTGGTGATTTGTGTTACAATAAAACAGTACTGTATGTATATAACTTTATATATATATATATATATATATATATATATATATATATATATATATATATATATATAGAGAGAGAGAGAGAGAGAGAGAGACGTACATTGTTGAATAGCACGGAGTATTTTTGCTTAATTGTCTTTTTTGTAATTTCTCAATTTTTCGTATAGTCGTTCACTCGTTCTTTGGTCGAATTTGTGTAAGAAAATTCCAAAGTCGTTTTCGTCCATCTGTTTTTTTTTCTTTTGCATTTCAACTGATTTTCCTCAGTCGTCTTCCGGTCTGGATTCTTTTATATGCTTCAGTTTAAATTACATTTAAATTACTAAAAATAGTGAAGCGTCTCGTGTGTAAAAATATGTTTTAATGAGTTAAGAACGTGATTAAAATAAATTTACAATAGTTTAAAAGTGTGATTTAAAAAATTGTATGGAACTTAAAGTTTTTTGTTTTTTAATTAATTTATAAATTTACATTACAACACACACACACACACACACACACATATATATATACATATACATATGTAACATCTATTCACAATAAACTAAACTCTTTGTATAAAGGCTTTATTCTCCTTCTTCAAAAAACAAAAAAAAATACATCAATCTCTCAAACTAGAAACTTACCGAACACCAAATTGAATTTCTAAACCTAGGACCTAATTGTTACATCTTTAACACATATAATCACCAAATGAAAAGCGCTGTACTAGAACTTTTATATGAAAAGATTATTACATTAAAAACAAACAAAAAATCACTACACACCAAGGAATAAAAAGACATACTCAAAGCCGAATCCATTAAAAACAGGTTCGATAAAAACAAAAGATCTTATAACTAATAATCTGAAAAAAGCAGCCAATAAACTTAAAAATCACCCAAATATTACCATTAGAAAAAGCTACAAAGCTAACATATACGTAATATTTAACGAATCTGATTGTTTAAAAATAACTGCAAACAATTTTAGATGATCACACAAAATTTAACAAGTAAAAAGAAACCCTATAAATCAACTCAAAACTCAAGTCAATAAATTCATAATTGCTAAGAAAGCAATAATAAACGATCAAAAACTCCCCAAAATAATTGGTGATTATAAACCCGGATATCTATATGGCAAAAAAAAAACAAAACCATAAATTCAACTGCCCCCTCCGCCCCATTATTTCACAAGTAACAACCCCTATCTATAAATTAACCAAAACAATCAATTATCTCATAACCCATTTTACCTACAAAGCAAATATAGCGTTAAATCTACCGAATAACTTATACAGATTCTCTAAACAACAAAAGTTAACAAAATCACCGCCTCCACCTCACTAGACATAGAAAGCCTCTTCACTAAGGTGCCAGTTCACGAAACCATTGATATCATCATGGACAATATATATAATAATTCATATCTCCCTCCCCTGAAAATTAACCCTATAATTCTAGAAAAAATATTATTAATATGTACAACCGAAGTCCCC